>NW_010430896.1:43157-73813 GCF_000710305.1 Buceros rhinoceros silvestris
ATATGAGCTTAGTTGTAGCAAGTTGAATATGCTTTATCTCAGCAAAAGAGCAGTCTAGAACCTGTCCAGGCTTGGATAGGAAACCTGGGAGTGAGTCATAAAGACAAATGATAGACCTCGAAAATTAACCATGCCAAAAGACTAAAGCTCTAGTTTTGATGGGTGGCAGAAGAGCTTTGCTACCATACCACAACCTTCCCAGCAGACAACAGTGTTGCCGCTTGCACCGCTGCTAGTGCAGAGAGAAATTTGCCACAAAGCCATCTAGCGCTCCCCCAGAAGAAATCAAGTTGACAAAAACAACTGCTTCCCATGAGCAAATGTGGCTTGAGTGAATTTTATTTTGCAAATGAAAATGAGAGGCTCAGTAAGAGTTCAGAAGACGTGTATTATCCTCTGTGCAAAGAACAGGGAAGACAAATGGGAAATGGGAAAGAAACAGCGAGTATTTTATAAATTGTGATCAAGTCTCGAATATGAGATAGAGCAGCAGAGAACACTGGCTTCCCCACGATATAAAAGTTTAAATAAATACCCTTTTCTAGGCAGGGGGTAGGAGTTGACAGAAGGGCATAACTTAAAAATACAATTTGTCATGACAATATGATCAGAAAAGAGGAGAGGTTTAGATTCTTCACTGGGCTTTTAAGCCACATGCTTAATGCAGCTTTCAGTGTTCAGCTGAAGTGGCTGTACCACAAATTGAGAGCTCTGTTATCACACCAAGCTCCAACATACATCTTGCGACCAAAGTGGGATCACAGGCAAATAGAGTTAACTGGATGCCAGCTCAACTCTGGGCTATTACTCTTGCCAGCATAAACACAGTGGAAGCCAGCATGGAAATATTGACCTAAAATGACAGGAAACAACCTAGAAAGAGGGCCAGGCTACCTTGATGCCAGTTCTAATACTATTTGCCACTAATAGGCAAATAAAAAAAGATGCGACATTGGGGTTGATTCCCTGGATTAAGGTGCCAGGTAAGCTGCTCCATACACAAGCGAACGGCACTCCAGAGGCACTCACTGCCTGCTTCTCTTGACTTAAAGCAGCCTGCTGAGAGCTGTTGGGAGACTCTGTGTGCCCCAGCCAACATTTCCTTCTGTATACTGCTGATTACTTTTCTTGCTTCTTAATTGCCTAGAGAAAATGCTCCTAGTATGCTTTCTTTTCTTTCCACCTTCACCTCAACTCTTAACATTACTGCTGGAGTTCAAACACCGATGAAGAGCTTATATTCAAGTCAGGGAGGTATAAGCAGATGGTGAGGTTCTGTGGTGTCAGCGATGCTCTGCTCTCTGCATGCCTCAGTCATGGATACAGCCATCTCCTTTTCCCTGATGTGAAGTATCTTAATACCTAGCCTCTAAATTGAGACTCACAGCCACAAGGTGCCCAGCACACAGCCTTGGACATCGCTACTTCAAACACCGCGCTGAGGAGCTGAGCAAGCACAAAAACCTTGGCTTGACAGATAAGATGAGCAAACATACAGACATTCAGGGATACGTGACAGGATAACTAACCACCCGGAAAGACTGACAGTAATAATATAGTTTCCCCATGAAAACCACTTGGATAAAAACCATGAGGTTTGGCTAGTATAGCTACCTCATGCAGTGCAGTGAAGAATTTGTTCTACCAAAATACTTTGAATGTGGCATGTGGTTTGCAGCGTACGCTCTGCATATTCAAAGACCCACTACTTCCAAAACTTGGCTTGCAGGTATAATTCCTGAAGTTACTTCTCTCTATCGCTGTCTCAGTCTGGCCCTCACTGTAGTGTAAATCTTCCAGTTTGCCTCACGCTGAGGATGTGAAAAATTGCAAAGCAAAACCAACTATGAAAGATTCAGGCTGTCTGCATCGTCTACTTGCGGATTCTAGTACCAAGCTGATTTTGTCCTGGACCCTCTGGCCCATACTGATGTAGAACAAACTTGAGCTGTACTACAACATCAACACATCAACATCTGGAGGCATGAAGCCAGTTTGGGCGAATCACGGGCTCACATTTGCACGTACTATAGATGCAGCCATCAGGTCTACTGAAGTGACCCGTTACTTCCAAAATGGAAGCCCATCTCAGCAACAGAAGATGCTTTGTCAGAAAGGACATGAGAATCTCATTATTCCTGAAGACCAGCCTGTCTCTTGGACAGGAATAAAATATTTTTAATATAGGCCCCATATTTACAATGTTCATGGACTCCTGGTTAGATTTGCCCTAGTTAAATTCTTGTTTTAGTGGCAAGAAGGTGAATGAAAACTTTATCTGCTTGTTTGAGCAGACTCTTCCCAACTGTATTAGCTCTTTTTTAACTAACACATAATCAGAAATTAAGTGCTCACTACCAGCTGTAGAAATGCAGCTCGGGGAAAACAGAGAAGTTTTAATTTCCCAGTGCCCCTATTATGCGGCAGCTGTAACAGCCCCCTGTTTTTGTCAAGATCCACAATTTTCTTGTGCTTTTTTTCCCACATTTAGTTCCAGGGTGTTGTCACAGCAGCACATTCAGGAGGAGGACTTCGTGGCAACCATTGCAAGAAAAGCTCACTGTTATGGGGCTCTAAAATCTTCACAAAGAAAAAAATGTTTGTGGGCTTCTCTTTATGCTAATATAATGAATTACTCTGGAATTACAAAAAAAGAAAAAGAACAAAAACTGTGTTGCACTTATACTCAAAGCAGTTTCAATGAACATAAAAAAATACACCATTTAAAATGACAGCAGTTTTTAAAATCCCTAATTTATAAAGGTGTCTTTATAATTTTCCTATCTGCAGGAAAAGCTGTTTGGGCAGTTTTTAAAGCTCACTGTAACTGCAGTTGTAAACAGCCAGTTGAAAAGCATAAAGATAAAGTTGTTCATTTGCATTTTTATCTGTGTTGTCTTACAACCATTAATTGTGGAAATGAAACAAAAATATGTATTAAACCCCAGGCTACTAGAAATTAATATACACGGAGAATAGAAATATCTGGAAGTTAGGGATGACCTCCATGTTTCAGAGAGATTAATCAAAGCACAAGTTACAGTTTCCAATTTACTGCAAAACAACAGATCCTATTTCATAGTAACTACAGCAACAATACACCAGTTTTAGCAGAACTCTTAGATTATCTGATGGCAACAAATAGCCAAAAGCCATTGGGCCAGTGCTGGGGGCATGAATCACTGTGCACGAGAGCTAGCAGTACTTATGTTTGTTTAATTGCAATGGGTTTTAATCATCGTTGAAGTGGCAAACACGCATTTGAATATCCACCTTCAGCAAAGCCGTCGCTTGCACTCATTTTGAAGCTCCTCAGTATTCCATAGGGCAGAGCTGAGCTGATGTCAGTTGTCGTAGCTGCATGCAGGGCAATGAGGCCAGCGCAAATTTATGCCAGCTTGAGTCCAAGTATTCAGCTAAAGACTCAGCCACAGAAGGTTTGCTCAGGTGATCCGCCTGGTTCACAGAGATGAGGGTTAGGTGTTTTCACAAGCACTAGAACTCTTCAGAGCTGTGTCAGTCTCAAAAATTTGACTCCTGGTTTTGTGTCAGTGATAGCCCTGGAAAGAATGTGTTAATTGCAGAAGCAATCAGCTTAAACTCTTCGGGTCTCATTGAATAAGCAAGCAAGTTCTCCCTCGCCATACAAAGCTACAGTCCCCGTGGAACATAATTTTGATGTAATGTTCTTATGTTAATAACTAGGAAATGTCATGGCATTTAAACTGCAGGACTGCATCGGAGCCAACTTCTATCGAATTTAAGGCTGCTCCCTATCACCGCCTGAGGGATGTACCTCAGATGGGGCAAGCAGAAAGTAAAGAGGGCCAGATACTCTTTACAGTTAAAGGCTACACTTTCATGCTAACGTGAGAACTCAGGGCTACAGTTTGACTGTGGGCGGTGGTCAAATTGTAAAAAATATCTATTTGAAAAAATACACAATGTGCCGAATACTTATCTAAATGAATGTGGTGCAGTCTTATATAAACCCATACCGAGTCCTCTCAAGTGAGGAGCCGGGATAGCTTCCAACATATCTGACATTATACCTATTGTTTGTGACTCCAAAAACGTTTCTCAAACTCCCATGTAACACTCCAACAACTGCTGAAATACAGAATTAGGAGCACACATCTGTAAGCAAATAGAGGAGCTCATCTGAGCATCCTCATCACTTGTGAGCTCCACTGAGGACTCATCAACAATCCTTTTGTAGTCATCATGCAATTATTTTTATTATTATTCTGTTGCAGGTGTGTCCTGCCTTTTATATTTCAGGTTATACAAAAGTTCCCAATGCAGCAAATTTGCATGCATTAAGAAGCTGAGAGAAAGTAGGAAAATAATCTCCTTTTCACTACTTGAAAGAGGCAGACCAGGGAAATGAAGAAACTTGCCCAGTAAACCCATTGCCAGCATTTTCTCAAGCCCCCTCCAGGTTATGCCTCTTGGCTCTAGTCTCATGGTTGACCACAGACAACCCGGGTTGACCCGCTTATGTGAAGGCAGTCAATGAAACAGCCAAAGGCCAAGTCAGCTTTGCGGATCACAGTCTTCCCTGAATTTCACACATACACTTTAAAAATGGAGGACTGTGCCTACTCTCTTGCTTCTGATCAGAATTACATAGACACGTAGGTAACCAAGTTCCTAATTTCCATCAATTTTCCATGAGGCTGGTCTCTTACATTCCAATCCAGCCAATTCAAAGTTTTTCCATTTCTACCCTCTCTAAAAATATTCTCAGCTTCTGGCAAGAAATTCAAAGCTTCTTACATGTTAAGGTCACTTGCGATGAGTTCTTACATCCTAGACTTCAGCTTCTGAATGGTCAAAAATGTTCAGTGTGGTTTGATTAGAAATATAAATTCTAATAAAACACTGCTGCAGTGAAACTTCATCGGTTTTGAAAAGCAACACTTTGTTCACAACCCATAATCATTGCTATGAAGCTGTGATTCCCATATCCCTTTTTACATCAGGACTTCGGTGCCCAAGTCACCTTGGTGGATCTGAAAGAACCACCCTGCTCCGCATACGTTACTGTGCAAGCAGCCGTCAGGGAACTGTGCCACCAGGGTGCAAGTTAACCGACCAGCCTCCAAACAGGGCCTCGCCGTGGCTGGAAGCAAAAAGCAGATGCTTCTTTCTTTGTGTCTAAGATAGAGATTGATGCTAATTTAATTCACACCATATTTCACACAGATGTTGAACACTGTGAGGAAGATAACAGCTTTGCCAGACCATGCAGGATACCCCTTTCCCCAGCAAGGACAGTGACCCTTGGAGGGCTTCTGGGAAGGAAAGGCTCTGTGTTTAGGTAACACGCTTTTCCTGCAAAACCCATTTTATTCAGGGCATGCACCAAACCTGGCACTTCAGCTATTTAGTCTACAACTGAAACATCTGTGTGATACTGGAGAGGAAATGAATAATAAGCACATTAATGGCACCATTATTAATTAACCAATTAATTAGTTCCTGCCTTCTGCCATGGGATACTTGTGCTTTCCCTGTATAAAGAGCAAAATAACTAAAATATTACTTCTGTAATCACAGTTCACCTTGCTGTCAGAGAAAGCAAACATTGCTCTGTTTGGAAACCCTTCTGATCGGATACTGGGTTTTATCTATCACCTCTTGTAGATTTTTCTGCCTCAAAGAAACATTTATAGGGAAGTGTCGGTCAGGCCTCTCCAAACCTGTCTTCTGTACAAATGCAGTCCTTTCCTCTCCCGTACATCGCTCACTACATAAAGATGCAAAGTACAACAGGGCCAGTGTCATGATTGATGATGTACAATGATGAATGGTGTGTTCTTTATATATAACTACAGCTCCCAAAGCAGCAACATTAGGACAGCATCTGCCTTCAGAAACAACTGTCAACTGGAGCAACATCATTAGCCAATTCTCGGTTTGATAAAAGCCTTCTCATCTTAAATACTCCTACTTATATTGAAGTCCACCCACCCATGCTAGTCATTTAATTTTAATGTTTCATTTCACCCAATGTATATCCCTAATTTTTTTTTACTTGAAAATTTTAACCTAAGTCATTTTCCTTTAGTGCAAAAGCTGTGTTTAACCTTGCTCTACTTCAGCTCCTTGACTCATTAATGCCATTTTCTACTGAGCTTTAGAAACATGAAAAGACGCCGATGTTGATGAGGACTGTATTGAATAGCTAGCTTCTCATTATACCTGAAAAGTTCCATTATAATAGAGAACAGGGATTACTTTTGGGCTAATAAGAAGAATGGAAAAGGGCTCTAAAGCTGGACTCTAGCTCACATTGCAAAGATTACATTTACTGCATGTTTCACCTTGGGCTCTCTGCTCATGTTTACCAAGCCTAAAATATCATAATCCCCATGAGAAGACTAAGGCATGAGGAAATTAAATAACATTTATTATTTAGAATATTCAGCAACATTGTTTAGAAACACCAATTTCCTGGTCAACCAGAGGCTGCTTTAGCCCCAGCCCAAAGGGGCAGGAATTGTACCCATTCACTTCACGGGACATGGGTGTGAAGTTGCAGTTCTTTCCCTTTTTCAATCTCTTCCCATCTTAAATCAGATCTATGTTCACTATCATCTCTTCCTCCTGCTACAGCATCAGAATTTCTAACCAATAATTCTCAGGCAGGGACACAGATGAAAACATGCACTGTGTTATCAGTGCACCTCAGCAAATATTTATTATTAACATGTATTATCTATATTGGGATAAGCAACCACCCTCCAGCCACGAGCCAGAATCCTGCTGGGCTCAACTCAGTCAACGCACAGTGTGATAAAAGTCCCTTCTCTGAAGATCTGATATTTCTTCCTAGTTCCAGTGGAATTTTCCGCACAAAGCATCATAGTGAACCTTGTGGTGCTTCAGCAATAACTTGTCCTCACTGTGCTTTTGACAATTTGGGATAAAAGCTCCTCTTAGGTCTGTAATTTCTATAGCTCCACACAAAAAGAAAATGGAGGTGAAAAGAACAATATTGCCAGCTGAAAAATAATCATTGCAAGGCCCTGTGCCTTACATTCTTCTCTTTTAGTGACCTCTAAGATCTAAAGGAGAAGGTAAAGATCCAGGACTAGGAGTAAGGAGCCAATGTGACCTTTTCTATAAGCCAGACAATAAACAGTAAAGGGTATTGTTAATGCAGTGCACAGGCTTTTAGCCACATGTCTCATTAACTTTAATGGGAGCCTCACCTAAATATCTGAACATCACTCCACAAGTATACCCTAAAGTGTGATATCTGGGGAAAAAATTGCCCGGAGAGAACGTATGAAAAAAGGAGAAATTTGAAAGAGCAAGGCAGATAGAAAAGTACAAGTGTAGGTGGGAATACATAAGGGTTATTTGTGTGTTCGCTGTGAAAAGAGGTAGCTAACCTCCCAACCAGACAGGAAGGTGCTTCCAAGCAGTCAATAGAGAGGTAGAACATAACTAGAAGGGAAAAGGTATCAAAGGACTGGTTCCATTAGCAGCAGCAGGGATAGCTATAGAAAAACATAAGGGGAATCCATAGGGAATATCAATCTACAAACCCCAGTGTGACAGTTTTATGTTTCACCATAATTTAATATAATAGAGAGATGTAGGCACTAAAGCATTCAGGTTAAAGTATTCATGAATAATAAAATCATATTCAATTTTATCTGGTCACATTCTATTCAAAATTATTTTACTGCCTTCCAAAGGGTAAATCTGGCAAGGTTTTTGAACACGTTAAGATAATTTAAAAGTAACTGCTTAAGTTGTTTAAACCTTCAATGGCTTCTCCCATTACAGCCTTTGTGCAAGCTATGAATGGAAGAGGGAGGACAGGAAAAATATAATGTGCGTATAGAACAGAAGGGGACAGGGAGTACACAATAGGACTGGAAAAATAAATTTGCTTACAAAGATCTTCACATGTAAACATTGAAAGGTTTTGTTCAAAATTAGCTTTGAAACTAAACCGCCCCATGAGCAGGGCTGCTTTCACTCACACAGAGCTGTCACAGATGGTTTTACTGGTAAAAGTGAGCTTTAAATCCCTGCTGATAAAGGCATTTAACATAATGGTCCAACTTACCGCTTTTCTGAGCCTTTTGAGTAAACCAGCAGTATGCTGGTGGCACTGTCCCCTCTCCACTGGGACTGCTGCCCCCGGTACCCAGAAGCACGGCCACTTCAGCCGTCACCCAGCCACTGCTGCTTCATCCCACCACCCCCACCCCCCGCTTTGATGCCTTTAGCTCTGCAGCCCCACCAGCAAAGGTGGCACCATGCCCCTCCACACTTCTCATTGCACGGAGCAGAAACACTTGATTGCGCTCTCAAGCCAGCACAGGTTTGCAAGAAATTATTAACTTGGGCCCTAAGTCCTGCCTCTGGGCAAAGCACAGAGGTCCATGTCATTGTCCAGAGATCGCTGCCATGTGACAGCAGCGCAGGGTACACCAGCCTGGAAGGATCACCGCTGCTGCCTCCACAAACTAGCAGGGCTGTCAGCAGAAGGCACCAGATCACAGAATCACAGAACCATCTGGTTGGCAGAAACCTTGAAAATCATCAAGCCCAACCATTCTCCCAGCACTTCCAGGGTCCCTAAAGCATGTCCCTCAGCAGCACCTCCACACTGCTGTTAAACCCCTCCAGGGGTGGGGACTCCACCACCTTCCTGGGCAGCCTGTTCCAATCCTTCACAACCCTCTCCGTAAAGAAATTTTTCCTAGTATCCAATCTAAACCTCTCCTGCTGCAACCTGAGGCTCTTGTCCTTGCACATGAGAGAAGAGACCAACCGCCACCTCCCCACAACCTGCCACGTCCACACACCCTCACAGTTCTTTTAAGCTTTTGTAAATCAGAGAGTATGAATAAGATTTTTTCTAGTATTTCACAGGCTTTATTCCCCTGAAAGCTTCAGGCCTGAGCCAGAAGAACTTTTGGGCACATGCTGCAGACATATGAATTGCCCAATGGCTTCAAGCTGCTTGGCTCCTCCCTTTCACCCTGGGATTTGGCATGTTTTTCCTAGAGCCAGGCAAAGGAAACTGCAAATCATTAACTAAATAATCTTTACTCATGACAGTGACATTAATCAAAATGTCGGTATTCATGTTCCAGAGGGGCATTTAAACCATCAGCTGCTCGTTCGCTCCAATACAACCCAATGTCACTTCTACTGAACAGCATTCAGATTTCCTTCCGAAAGTATGACAGTATCTAAACTAATTTTAGCTTTATGTAACAACTTCCATTAAAAAAACATGCAGTATTTATGAGATTGAGCAAAAGAAAAAATCAGTTGTGAAAGTCAGTATTGTGTCAAGCGAACAGAAGGAAGTATTCAGTATTTGAATACAGGCAGTCTGCCACCTGGACAAACATTTTTAATAAAAAATAGCCAATCTTTGCTTCTCAAGAGTGCAAACCTGATTGTTAAATTCCCTTGTGCCCTAGTACCCCCCTCCCTCTCATTTCTCAACAATTCAAATACCTCAATTCTAAATTCTTCCACAGCAAATCTTCCACTGTGCACAAAATGTAAATTCAGCAAGTGAGAAAATCCCCCAAACAACCCCTACCCCTTTCAAACCTATATCACCGCGCATTTATTTCTCCTCACAACAAAATATCTTTGTCATGAGGTAAACAAAACACAAGAAAGTGAATCGAGAAATCCTGTTATATTACATGAATTATCCCACAATTGGAAAGAGGGCTGGTTTACCTCCCCAGAGAGAACACGAAACAAACACTGAAATATAACTTTCCAGAAAATACTTGGTTTCCTCATTATTTTCCTTTTTATTAGGAGAAACAAATGGGGCCGATGCTTTAATGTGAATCCCTGCCATAGAGTATAATTGTGGAACTGAACATGCCTCTCTTGTTAGAAGAGATAATCATTGGTAATTGTGAAGAGCTCATACAAGACCCTGGACAAACATAAGAGTAAAAGTAGTTTTATGTAGTAAATTATGTCATTGTCATGGTTTTGGTTTTGAGGAAGCTTATCATCTTGAAGTATGCCTGCAGAGAGGCAGTAAAGCAACTGGCAGTGCATCCTGAGCAGTGCGAGCCCAGCCATCTTAACAGAGCAATGCACCACATTTTCAACTAAAAAATGTAATATTTTTCATATTTTAGTTGAAAATGTGGTGCATTGCTCCGAGAGCCATCCAGGCAATTTATTCTTATCCCAGGTTCTTCAGTCCTAATAAAGACCTTTCCTTACGTTCATTACACAACATAGTAGACAGTGACCAAGGTACTGATCTCATTTATGGCTTCTGCTGCTTATTTCCTAGCTGCTGTTTACAGAAGCTGGTTGGCAATAAACAAAGTACTTTGCTCTTCATTTATGGGCTGCTGGAAGATAAAAACAGAGATGAAAACCTTCCAAGTATCTAGGTTGACATTTGGCCTCCCAGCTACATCATACAGCCTCTGAAATTCCCAGGTCTGTGCAAGATCTCTTCAAATTCATAGAAATTAACTTGTTTCTCAGAAGAGTTCATTAACGTGGTCTCTGTGCTACCTTCCCATGGCTGCATTGACTGTTTCCTGGTCCAGAGCTCATTGCTGGATCTGTAGTTGGCTTATGAAGCTGATCATACTCCCGCACATCATTCATGACCCAAATCCCCCGACTCTGGCACCAATGCCTCTTCTCCAGCTGAATCCACTTCCTGCAGCAAATAATACAGGAATAAACACAGCCAGGGAGGCCCATGCAGAAAATGAATGATTAGAAGATGCAGTTTGGGATTGCTGTAAAATTAAAAAGCACAGAACCAGTAAGAGAGCATCTCCCTAACTCTCATGGAAGTAGGTACAGCTAGAAACAATACTTTAGAAGGTCAATTTTTTTTTCATACCTTACTGTCAGCTCCTTTAAAATCATTTGTCAGTAGCTATTTTTTTCCTCACAACAGGCACTGTGGCTCATGCTCTCCATCAGGTACACTGGACAGGACAACAGAACATGGATTGTCTTTATGGCCTGAAGACCCGGTTCTGTAAGTGATGTGAATCTTCTACATCATGTTCTGCAGTCACAGAAGCAGACTGCCGAAGTTTAGCTGGCATCCACCTCAAACACCACTTTTACAGCTTATTTCACCCACTAGTTTCAACATACAGCTCTACTCAGAGCCTGAACCTCTACACTGTGTAAGCCAATCAGTTTCTGTGCTGCTCTCCACATGAATCCAAACTTGAGGTTGAAAAAAGTCCTTGAGATGCAGACAGTAACATCTTTTCCCACCCATTCTCTGTTCTTAGTGACTTCACCTTTCTTACTTGAATTAATGTGATAAAGTGCTGATCGCAAACACTGATAGTTAACGCCTGCGCCCAATACCTTGTTTTAGCATGGAAGTCTGATGTGGGTACAAAACCATGCAGATACAATATACAGTTCTGTAATAGACTCCACCATGGTCAACAAATAGCGACGAAGAAGGAGGTGGAAAAGAAGGAAAGATGCTGTTAACCTTTGCTATCTCACCAATGCAGTTTGAAGTACAGCACCAGGAACGTACCAGAACCATTCACAGTGCAGAGAACAAGCTGAGGAGGAAAAAGCCAGGCAGCGATGGCTTTTTGACTGGAAAAAGACATACAAACCTCCACCCTGAGAACTAAGAGATGTTTGTTCTTTCAGAGTTAAGTGTTGTTTCAGATGAAGGCAGCTGTGGGCTTTTGGGGCAGGTTTTGGCTTTTTCTTTGCTGAAGAGCTCATGTACTGAAAAATACAGTTTGGTGGGAAAAAACCCATGAAGTATTTATCAGGTGGGTCACATCGGAGAAAGTCATTTGACAAATCAAAAATAACACAAGAGTTTTGTCCTGAATTTCTTGATTTAGGGTATTTCCAGAACTCTTACTGCAGAGTTTAAAAAGGGGTTAGAAACTGAAAAGTTAACCACACATTTTGATTTTCAAAGTAAATATTTTAAGTTCAAAAAAATCTTCACTGTGGTCAGAAAACCAATAAATCAGTTCTGCATTCAGTTCTAATTTCTATCTCAACTTCTCTTTGATTATACACCCAGGAACATGATGAGGACTGAGCTATAGGCTTCCTCATCAGCAGTGTAGTAGTAGTTCACGAATAGAGATGTTCATTATGTCTACAGGCAGCAGTCCAGTGGAACAAGTCTGGTGGATATTTATTGCTAGGTTCTAAACATTAACAAAATCACAGTAATCACAGCCACCCAGGCTCTGCCATAATAGCAACACAAATAGTGAGGGCTGCCTGGGTGAGGGCAGCCTGGCTGGGTCGCTGCCGGTGAAGGCCATAGAGCAGGGGAGCAATCACAAATCGACGGGCTGGGGGTGCAAAGCCATGGGTTTGTAGATTGAGCTCGGAGTTGAGGGAATTTGGCTGCTCCGTTGGCAGCAAAACCAAAGAGAGGACTTCCATCTGCATTTGCTCGGCCAGGCAGGTTTGGATGAGAATCATGGTATAATTTCTCCTCTCATTGCCACTTCAGAGCACAGCAGCAAGACCCGCTTGAGGTTGCCTTGGAGGCCATTTGGAAGGCGAGACAGTGGCCACCTGCCTGGTGGGCAGAACATTTTGTTCAGAGCATGTCCCATCGCTGCTCAGCCAAATGAGCTGGCTGCCTTTGGTCTTCCAGGTGGGACTTAAGCTGTTGTTGACCTTTGAAGCTCTTCATGGTAATCTTGGTTCTCAGAGAGACTAACTCCTTTCATCCCTCCTCCTGCCACCCTGCAGCAGTTAATAACAGGGCAGAGATACTCAGCCAAGATGACTCTGAGAGCACATGACTGAAGGCAAGACAAGGACCTTGGAATGGGCACAGCTGGATGCAGACAAGGTGGGGCATGGACAAGAGAGGGTAAACACACATCCTCTGTCAGGTGCTCCACTTCGCTGTGCTATGGAGCAACCTCGCACCTGCTTCTCCACATCCCTAGTAAGTTCCTTCCTGGAATGTGTTTCCTTACTGGTCTGCCTCATATTTTAAGCTTAGCAACAGACCAGTGGTGGGGGAAAAATATAAATTGCAAAAGCCACAGTCAAGAGATAAACCAAATACTACTCAGGATCCTGCAGCAAAGCACATTGAGGGGCTGGCTGTGGGGACCAATATTTTAGTTGTTTTAGAAAGGAGTTTAACTTGATGGATATTTCTGCTGCATAGAGACATTCTTAAATTAAAATGAAGCTAAGCCAAAAATCAAAGGTCATCAACTTATTAGCTGTGTAATGGTATTGTCATCTTGGCTTGCAGCTCACCAAAATTCTACTCATTGGTTCGAACAAGGTTGAGGCAGGTAATGTTCCAATAAAACAAAAGGACAGCTCTTGCCCTGCACAGTTTACCTACACAATAGCGTGTATTGCCTCTGTACTGCCTGTTTTCACTGTCATAGCACAATGAGAACATCACTGATGCCACAGCACAATAAACAGGGATCTCATCTATCGGATGCTAAATTCCTACTTTCTGACCCGACTTGCATGGGAAGGTGACATATACTTCTCTTCCAGCTTCCTGCCCTCCCCCACCCACAGATCAGGGTCTTCACGCAGAGGATTGGGAAAAATGAAGTTGGGTTTATGTTAGGACAAGGGTGTTCTACTTCAGTTATTTATTGCAGTAATCACCCCATGGAACTGTGCTTTCCTCAAATTGCACATATAAATTACCAGCTATTACTCCCTCCTGCAAAGGTTGAGGCAACCTCTTGTTTTACAGGTATAGTGAAATTTAGAGGTTAAAACATGCTTATGACTTGATTTTTCTCCCTGCTTCACCAGCTGCGAGGAAACAGCAAAGGAAACCAACATATTACCATATGAGCAGCTTATATGCTAACTGGAATTATACATAAGCTTTGTGAAGCATTCTGAAATGCTATACATGAGCTTCGAGAGCGCTAGCTTCTCACTGCTATTCATTTTTCAATTTTCAGCTTCAAAGATCTTGGACATTCTCCTCTAGGCTCATCTACAAGCAGGAATCCAAGGTCTAGTCACATTGGATGATTTGCTCAGACGCAGGATTTGTTGCGGCAGTCTGAGACAAACCAAGAGAAGAGAAAAGGAAAAAAGTTTACGCAAAATTAGTGTTGCTTTTATTTTCCCCATGTGCCATGACAATCCTATTGTCCTTCAGAGAGGAGAGTAAATTTACTTTGTGGAATACAACAAAGATTATTATGGAGTTTGTACTTTATAATCTGCTTTTCTCCAAGCATTTTGGGCACTTTCACGTAAAACTCTGTTCACCATGGTTCTGTGTTAGGTATTGTTGGAGGTACAAGAGCCCTACCAACTGCTAACAAACAGCTCTAGAAGGATGAGGCCATGCTCCAACTAGGGATTTAGTAAGAGAAGCATGAGAGATACTATGTGGCTTGGTGAAGCCAGTCACAGGTAGAATATGGAGATGCCAAGAAAAGCTAATGTCAAATGCTGGAGGTCAAGAGGAAAAGCCTTTCAGAGGCAAAGCTGCCATTAACAGGAAGGCAAGTGGTGCATAGTCACCATCTGAGCAACCTCCAGGTACTAGAGAGTCTCTAAAAGCTGTGGTGTAGTAGTGAAAGAAGTTAGGAGCCATCAGTAGCACCCACATTATTTCAGGTATATCCTTTAAGATACAGGTATAAGAATTTTAAAATATAACCTATGTACCTTAGGAAGTTGGGCACTTGGCCATGGGTTGTAAACACTGCTTTACCTGCTCTCCACTTCTTCCCACTGCTCAAAGCAGTGCTTCTCAAGCCTGTTTTTCACTCCCCTCCCCACAGGACATATACTGTGTTCTCTGAAGTTGGTGTTTCTCAGGCTGGCAGTGAGCCCTTTCCTTACGACCCTAAAGGCAACACATACACACATCAGCAAGAACGAAGCAATCTCAAGTCCGCTGCTAGCCGTGATCTCGCATCCCCCAAGTCCACCTTTACCTTTTCTTTTGCAATGAGTGTTGATGTATGCACGTCCCCTTCCTCCACCCAGTAGCAACAGGGATTTTACCCAAGCCTGTGCCTCAGTTGTTGTGGCCTCCAGTAGCACGTAGGGTGGGTTGGACAGCATGGAGATGACACAAGCTTTCTTTGCTAGAGACATTCCTATCTCAGAGCAGGTGTTTCTGCCCTGCAAGAGGCCACTCAGAGCCCTTCAATACAGTGTTCCTCTACAACATACCACACACCTTAACAGCACATCCCAACACACCTCTGGGTTCTTCCCAACACACCGGTGGTGGGAACTCATGCCAGGGAATGAAGCACAAGCTAGAGCTCACCCCCCAGACCCTCAGTACCTGAGCACAAGGAGCAGAACAGGTCCAGGACAACTTCGACCAAGAGCTGAGATCATCAGACAAACCTGTAGTGACATTGCAAGTCCAAAGTCCAGTCAGGAAGGCCAGCCCCAGGTCAGGGACCAGCTAAACTATGGCCACAGCCAAGTTAGAGACCAACACTCCTCCAGCACAGATCAAACAGGACTAAAGCCCAAGAGCTGAGCTTAAATAGGGGCCCTGGCCCATAGCTGGGGTGGGTGGAAGCCCCAGGTGGGGCTGGTCAGGGTTGTCAATGCCTCTCAGTGCCCTTGTGGCCCCACCACTCCCTTGCTACCTCCCGTTCCCTCTTCACAGTATTTATACCCAATAATCAATATTTAATAGTCATCCAGGGAGGACCCCTATTCAAAATACAAAGGCATTTTTTTCATACCTTTGTGCGGGGCTGGGTCCCCAGCTGCTGGATCAGTTAACAGCAGTGGAGGATTTAGCACACGATTTCGTTCGTATAACCCATCCCATTGACCAGCCCTTTTATTAATTTGAGCATTTAAATGAGTTCTTACTGGGAAAAAAGTAACTAGAGCTGCAAAAAAGGAACAAGGTAAAGCAAGGACAAATACATAATTATCTTGAATGTGAAAAAAATGGTGCAGCAGAAGTTCATGTTCCTTTGTGTGGAACGCAGCCCAGTTAATGCACAATTTAGATGCAATAGTTTTTTTCTGGCTGGGAAATCAGTTTGATTTTTTTCTTTTCCACCCCCTCGGCTTATCCTTTTAACATTTTCCTGGAGAACAGAATGGCGATAGAACCAAAGTGCTGCAGCAGGCTGCACAAATTCATTAATGACATTAGCAAAATAATGATTTCAAACGTGTGTCAGCCCAGGCAGCAGCACCATGCTTCTAGTCAGCGTTCCACTCTGGCCATAAAGTGAAGACACAGCTTTGTCATCCCCAATGCCAGAAATACAAGGTCTGAAAAAAGCTGGATTTGCCATGTTCCTCCACACGCTCTCCTTGTAATTTCAGATATTGAGGCTCGAGCTGGCAATCAACCACGGCTTCCATTGCCCTCTGGCAGCTTTAAATAGGAACAATCTTCTGAGGTTACTTATTAGTCACTCGTGCTTCCCTGCTTGTATCTGGCGTGTCTGATGTGCAGGGTGCTCCAGCAGACGCTGCTCCCGTCCTCCGTACGGCCCAGGAGAGCTGCTTGACCATTTGAAGCATTTCCATGCCTGTTCTGGAGCCCTGAAACAGCAAAATGGGTGGAATTTGGATGGGAAATGCTGTCTGGGTCTAAAATTGAATGTTTATTGCTCACCAACAGCCTGCAATTTGGAACATCTTTAAAAAGATGAGGAAAGGGGACTGCTAAATTGAATCAGGAGAAGGCAGACTGAAATGGTGAAGGGTGCCAGCGTGTCTGGGGTGGAGGCTGGCACAACAGTAGCAGGAAGCAATTTAAGGCAATGCCGCTGCCCTTGGGGCATGAGCTATTTATCAAACCAGACCTATCTAAAAATCTGTGCAGCTCTTAGATTGCACATCTCTCCACCTAAATGGGCTGACTGCTTGCAAGAAGCCTCCCCTCCTGTGTTCGTTTAGCTTTGTGAGGGGTTAAATCCTGCTGGAGTGATGCCCTGCCACCCTCAGAAAGGACTGAGATACCAGCAGAAGCACAGGGATAACGGGGGGTCTGCCGGATCACATTGCTCCCTCATTTCTCCCTCTGTATGTCTTCTCCTGCCCCAGCCTTGATGTTGTCCGTCCAGGTCACATTTAGACCTTTCTGCCATCACCTCTTCCAGGCTTGTTGCTGGGTTTCAGGTTTCTTTTTCACATTTTGCAGTGTCTAATGCCACCAGTTCTATTCTCAGCTGTCACTGCTTTATTTGTTATAATGAAGTTAATGATGCAGGGTTACAATGGAGGAGATATGGGGAGAGTCCAGTGAAGGAACCAAACCATGTAACAATATCAACCTGCCCACTAACCCTTCAGAAATGAGACTTCCAGGGTGGTGGAGCTAACAGAACAACAAACAACACCAAAACTTTGAATATATAAATAATAATAATGAATAAAGCTTTGTTTTTTTGAGCTTTCATCACAAGTTCTGCTGATGCATTGAGAAAGTTTACAAAGCTCAATGGAATATTTTAATAAGAGGTTAATAACAGCACTCTAATACTAAAAGAACCTGAATCTGACCTATTTTATAATAGGGTTATTCAAAATAACTCTACTGACATCACAATGCACTGGGGCAACAAAAAATAGAATCAGTCCCTCGGTATTCATAAAATAATCTGACCGGGATACAAAAAAGAAGCACAAGGGGAAACCTGAATAAATATCCTCATAATTATAGAAAATGCTTGAGCAAGGATTTTCTTTTTCAAAATTCGAAGCTGTTTTGGTAACACACAAAAAAGTTCATAACCAAACGCTCTGTAGCAACTAAAATGCAGCTACAGATTGAAGATGCAAATGATAACCTGTATGTTCGATTGCAGCATTTATTGCCCAAAAAAAGGAAGAAAAAAAGGACCAGCAAAGCAGCAAAGCCCTGCTGCTGTTGTGGAAGTACGTGTTCCTGTAGGCTCAAGGAGTCAGGCAGGCTTGCTGCTCTCTGGGACAAAAAAGCATCCAGAAACTGGGCACAGCTGTTCCCAGCGGAAAGCAGGAGTTTTGTTACCATCACAGATCACACCCAGGTGAAGAATTTAAGGGCGGAGGGAATAATTCATAAACAGAGGCTGGGATGTAGTGGGAGGTCTACGTCTGTGTGAGGAGACCAGCTTATAAGGGCTTCACTAGTTTGCTGCCTTTGGCTTTTGGGTGTCCCCATGGCAGTGGTGTAGGAGCTACCAGGCTGCTACAGCTGAGCTCTGGAACAAGGGAGGAAGGGTCTCTGAGGGAGGCCCTGAGATGTTTCATAGATAGAAGAAGCTGGTACTGGGCTTCTACACTATCTCACATAGTCCTCTTAGAGTTAAGGCTTCTTCTACTGTTAAACGCATAGGATACGCTCACTCTAGGTACATCAGAGTCCTGAGGAAAAAAAAAAAAAACAACCTGTTTTCTCTGTCCTCTGAAAAATAACTAGGTGTAGAAAAGGGAAATAAAACTGCTATCTTGTGGCAAGGTGTCTACATCCTTTGGGTGCATGAAAAAAGAGATGAATGAGGCCTGCAGGCTACCAGGGCATTGACAATACAAAGCCACAAGTGGAGGATGCTCCCACTTAATTCACTTCATCTTTGCTGGGCACAGGGTGATGGGAGCTGAGGCAGAGATGCCTAATCCTGCTGCTGAGAAATCTTGAATTAGATCTGAGATTAAAGGTTATGCTGTGGCACAACAGACACATAGATACACCCAAACTAGGTTTGGCTAAAACACCTGAAAATGAGGGGCGAGGGTTTTAGACACTTGGTCCCGCACGGCCTGTCTTTGCTGCCGTTAGCAGAAGCGGCTGGACAAGCCTTGCTGTGGGAGATCTGTATCTTCTGCTTGTAGCAGCGAAGGTACCTGTGCAGAGGTTGACTTTCAAGTACTGAAATGAGGAGAATCCTTAGCCAGAAATCCAGTTTTCTACAGAGATCTGCATCTGGTGAGGTTGTGTTTTTACCTCTCCGAAAGCAAGTCTTGACACCAAGAATCTCCATCTCCCGTCTTTCCTCCTCGCACTAAACTTTGCTGCGGTGAAGTGGCTGACACCTCTTTTCCTTCAAACCTTTCTTCTTCCTTGGAGCTGTCAAAGTGCTTTTGTCAACAGACAGGAATAGATCCACCCATCGCTTTCTGTTAAAAGGCAAAAGAAAAATTCACTTCAGGCTCATGAGAAAGGAGAGGAAGGGGGAAAAATAAACACTTTTTTTTTTTAAATATAATCTTGGGTTTGTATTACTATTTGAATTACCTTGCATCTACTAATCTTCAGATTTTCCCATTCGTGAGCTCCACTTCATCTGTTAAGGTTTTAAACTCCTTAGTTATTTGTTTCAATTTGTTTTATTTTGGGTTTTTTAAGACATTCTTCTCATATGTTCCCTGCCCTGGCTATAGAAATTTCATGAGAAGAAGAGAAGAATGATCTCATTTCTCATGCTTATAACAAACAATTCTATTAGCTGAGTAGAAACAAAATATAAAAGAAAAAGAAAAAAAAACACCGCCCTTTGAGGCATTTTTCAGGAAGTGCTTATGTCCAGACTGATCTAATAAAGGTTTAAATTGAGGTTTGAAGTTGTAGGAGGTGGCAAAAATGAATGACCTGTCTACAGGAATTCACCTCTGCTCTCTCCTCTGAAAGGAATTTGCTTAAAATTCCCCTCTTGCAACTGTGACTGTGAGGATCCCACTCTGACCTCTGCATTATTAGTTATCCACCTTTTTTGCCTTCAACCTTTCAGCCCCGCTCCTTTCTGATGCATCTCAGAGGCCGTGAGATCCTCATTCTCCTCTTCCCCCCACGATTCCTCCCTCTTTGTATGCAAATGTGGTGGATGACTTCCCCAAACACCCTACAGGCAAATCTTCCTGTGGGCTGACCTCCCGTTTTGTGGAGCAAAGCAGTAATCTGTCTCTGTCAGCTCATACCTGAGCATATGGTGGTATTTTAGTCGTGAATAATTTCCTCAGTCTCCAGAAGGAGGTAGGAAAGAATATGCATAAATACACTTTCTTTTTTGTTATCCTTGGTACCCAATCCAAAGCTCCCTGGAGTTGTTTAGTGTTTCATAAACGAGTGCAGGGCCTCGAGATAACCACACTGGTACTCCTTACTCTTTGCAGATATCCTTTGCTGCATGTCATATTCTGGATTTTTCCTCCTCTCGGTAGAGGCTGAGGGTCCCAATGGCCCCTTGTAAATCTGTGGGGCTCTGTGAATTCTAGTCTGTGTGCCTTTCCCCATCCAAGAGGGATCTGCTTTGCAGGACCCTCTGTAGAGGTTGTCCCATTTTCCACGTTTTCTCCAGACCGCTTCGGCAGCGAGACTGCAGACATCAACCATTAGGCAGGTGTCATTCCATGGAGGGGAAGGAGAGAAGGTTCAATACTTCAGGGGCATTTCTTGATGTTTAATACTTGCATAGTCTTGTGCTTAATACATATGGATGGTTTTAGTACTTTTTTTCAATGGAAGATTATTCCATTGAGTATCTCTTTTCCATCATTCTAATCTGTGTCCCTCATTATCCAAGCGTCCAATCAGGTGGAATCTAGGAAAAGCAAGAGAACATAGTTTCCCTATAAAACACGATTTCTTTCAAATAAAGGGAAATACCAAAGTGTTTACTGCTCTGCTTTACAGTTGTAAAGCAGGAGTTACAAGGACATAACGTTTCTCTGGTATAAAGGGAGTGCAAACCAAATGCGAAACACTTTCGTCCCCTATTTTTCTGTCATTTAATGCCTGTACTAAGGAAACAGCCCCCAGAAGAACTCCTGCAGGAGATAACAGATGCTTTCCTCTGATAACCTGGAATGGAGTGGGTTTAGCGTGTGCCAACTCTTGAAGTCCTCAATCAGGCAAAACTGCCAGAACCTGCCCTAATAATGCCAGGAGGACATGATATAAGTACCAAAATGCAAAACAAAATCCATTCAGTAATGCAGTGCAAAACAACTTGTCTGCCCTAGAACAGAGTGTTGGCTTCAGAGTGATGTGTTTTGTCAAAGTAATGGTCTGTCCAAAGTGGTTCACTGGCAGGGGGAGAGGGTGGGGCGCGGGCTGTGGAGTGCTGGATGAATGGCAGGTGTAGAAAGAATCCTGTTCCCCTGAACAGCTCCGCTTTCATCCCAGGCAAATTAGCAGGAAACACATCGAATGAAAACTCTTTCCAATAAACATTTTTTAAAAATGTATCTGAAAAGATGATTTAAGAGCACAATGACACAGAAGTGTATAATGAAGCTGGACCGGTGCTGCTGTATTTATATAGGCTTCCCAGCAATAAAGTAGGTTAAAAGACAAATTAATTGTACGCTTCCTCTTCAAGAGAAAGAGACCAGTGGTAGTTACTATGGCAACTACTTGCAATTCATCCTATTAACTTTCTTATTGCAGGAGCAATCAATAATGATACAGATCGCTTTAGGATAAAATATACATGAAGGCTTTTAAAAAAATATATTGTTTGCTCTACATTCAAATAAAATCTGATATGCTCTTGAAAAAGAAAAGACAATGTTAGACAGAAGCAAAACGTGGAGATGCCAGAAGGGAGAAGAAAGGTGAGGCAAATTGTACCAAAATCCATCTTCTCCTCTTAGCAACTTCAGCCAACTGTTCAAATTAATTTCTCCTGAAATGTTGTGACATTCGTATTCACTCTGATTGGAAGGTTATACCTTATTTAAAGGCATAATACTGCGTGCTGATAGCTCTGCTCGAACTAGTTAGGTGTAGGCACACTTTTTAGAAGGACTGGGTAGCTACTCAGAACACCTTTTGCAAATGCAGTGCTATCAGCGAGAGCGTGACTGATGCCTCACCTTCCTCAAGAGATACCGCGGATCTTGTAGTCTCTAATTCACATTATTTTTCAGACATGGAACAGCAAGAGGGACCCAGCCGGATACCTCCTGCTTCCCGTGACCCAGGCAGCAATGACAGCCAGGCTTAGTCTCCCTGCTGATGAATTTGACCTTTTCAGTGCGGTCTATAGGATAGTGGAATTTCTCAATCTTCCCCTATTTGGCTTTTGTGGTTGCTAGGAGTCTTAAGTGCCCTGAAGTTCGCATCCCACTCATGGTATTTGCTTGCACCTTGTTCTGGAGACTCCACTGGTTTAAAGGTACTCCGGCACTAGCAGGAAGCTACCGTGGAAGAATCTATTTTATGAGTGTGTTCATACGAAACCTCCAAGAACAATTTTAGGTTGTGTGATTTCTCAGTGGAATTTGGCTCTGTAGGGAAGTCTGGATGGGCAGCAGATACAAAGTGAAGAATAGCAGTTAGAACACTGGGTCAGCTCTTCAGAGATGTTTATTTCTTAACTCAGCCAAGATTTTCCCATGAGGTTTTACATAATAACTTACCCTGTGTCTTTTTCCTCGTCTCACATGTGGATGATCAACTGCTCCCTTGCAAACCTTGAGAAAATGGAGCAGTCGCGATTCTAAAATACCCGTGTGTCATAGTGGTGCAGGCATATAATCGGAAAGATGTGTCTTCTCAGAGACATGCCAGAGCATCCCAGATATCCGCCTTAGATTGCTCTAAGCCTATCTTTCCTAAGTCTGGGTGAGTCTTTCCATTTCTTTCAGGGATACTTGAATCAGACTAACTGCCCACAAACTGTGTGTCCAGGGAAGACCTATTCCAGCCCCCAATATTTTTCCATCCCAGTCAGTGTGTTCCAAGTCCCTTGTCACTGAATATGGCCCTGTCGTATCAGGAGCTGATGGCTCAAGCTCTGTTTATGGGCGTATGATTGTCAATATATAAGCCACTAACATTTTCCTGTGTAAAATGCTTGAAAAGCCCGATACGGTTTACTGCTAGGTGTGAATCTACTATGGGTGTGAATCGTAATATATTACAGCAAATTTAAAGCAGTAGCACTGCGTGGGTGGCTGAGGGCATTGTCTCATGAATGTGTCAGTCTGGCAACACTGCAGAATTTTCTGAAGATGCTTTTCCCTAGATGGAGTACATAAATCTGAGCTGCCTGGGTAGGAGGAATGCTGGAACAGGAGTATTTCTGTGTGTTACAGAGGCGTTTGCACACCCTAACTTCACACATCTGTTGCCTTTTCCTAAGTCACAATTCTTCTTGGTTCCTCTGATTTAGAGAAGTTGGTCCTTTCTATAGCAATTCTAAATTCAGTTCGTCTTCAAAGGAAGAGTACAAAGTACTTTTAAATAGGAAAGTGGAAGATATTGCACAAGTTCATTTACTTCAAACCCAGCCTTTTGATCTGCTCTTCTTAGATCACTTCATTAATATAAACATGACCAGAACAGGAACATCTTAACCTTTTTTTCCAAATCCTTCTTGCTATGAAGTCATTTAATTTTTTTCCATATCACTTGAACTCTTGATCTACAAGTCACCTTTGCCTCTTCTCTCTGTTGCTTCAAACTTTGTATGTATTACACACTCCTCTCTCACCAAACCCTCTAAACCACCTTTTCCTTGCAGCTGCTCATCTAGCCATGACAAAACCAAAAACACCCTCCACACCTTATATCATAAGGATTTTTTTCCTTGCCTTCCTGCAGTCTTCCTTCAGGCTGTACAAAAGCTATTTCGGGGTCATGGGGCTTCTCAGAGGACCATTCCAGCTGTGCTTGCAGGCTTAGGGATGTCTCACCATACTTGCTCTGTGTTCTTCTGCTTATTGCCCTTTCTCAGACCCAGCAAAATTAAGCTCTACACAAACAGATTGCCATGGACTTGATTCATGCTTTGTTCTTTTCCCCCCTGCTCCACCCTTTATTGTAAAAAAGTATAAAATCAACAAGTATTAATATCATTAACCAGCTTCAAATTTTGCCTTCATTTAAAGAAAGTGTTAGTGAGAAGAGAATGTGGTTTACTCTGCTCACCAAAAAAATGTTAAAAAATCTGGGTGCTTTCAGCCGTGGTTGTGTCAGCCCAATAGAAGAAGATTTGACAATCTGTCATTTGGGGGTTTTTATAGAAAAAGATGAGCAGCAAATCCCAGAGGATGTATTTAAAAGCTCTACCTAACTCACCTCTACTTTGAAATACCTTTTCTCCTGCCCTTTTATTTCTGTCCCTATCTTAACTTCTAAAAATCTTAAGGGGAAACTGTCACAGTGTATTTGTAAAGTACACAGTGAAATATGAAGGCTCTTCCAATACCAGTAATGCTGTTCATACTGGGCGTCTTCATCCGAACAGTTTAGTTACATCATACACCAAATCAAGATGTCGTGAATCCAAATAGTATCATCATAAATTGGATTTAGGGACTGCTTGGAGATGAAAGCAATAACTGAGACTTCACAAGGAGGATTTCACTGTTGTTAGAGAAACCCGTGTAATGCATCCGGGATGTGATTCGGTGGGGATCCTTGTAGCAGGTGGCACTCAGAGCCGAGAGTTTGGTGCCAGCAGAGATTAAAGGAGAAAACAAGACCTGGCAAGAAAAGCCAAAGCAACATGACGCCATCAATTTAGGTTCTTGCTGCCTAGGCTGCTGTAGCCTGTGTTCATGGATGAGGGCTGTGACTGAATGACATGACAGAAAAGAGAGGAGACTGACCAGTCACTTGGAAAATAACTGAACATGCTTCAAAGTTCGTTGCAAATAGTATTTTTTTTAAGAAGTTAGTCCTGAACTTGGAAGTATCTGAGGAACACTGCAAGATTTGCTAAACTTCCTCTATTAGAGACCTCAACCCTAAAAAGTCTCACTTAAAATCCGTGTGTAGACATCTTACCTGGAGGAGCCACTGTTTGCATTTGTCATCTCTGAATGAAGCAGCATGTGTGCAGCCCAAAGCAGCGCGTGCATGAACGTGCTTGAGAAAGGCTTCTGCAAGGCGGGAGCTAGAGATGAACCTGGCTTTCCACGGTGCTCCCTGGTGCTGGTAGCAGCTCTTTGAGCACACTGGCTCTTGGAAATACCGCCTGGGGACTTGCAGTTCTCACCATGTGAAAAGGTGAGATGGTGAATTTAAGAGTGTACATTCCGTTTTGGAAGCCAGGACCCTGGCAACTAGAGCTTGACATATTAGAACCTCTTCTGGATTTGCATGTGGATGGATAAATCCATAGCCCTGGTGTTGCTCTTCACCAGTATTAGCTCCTAAAAATATACCTTCCTGTGAGACAGTCCAAGAAAACCATGTGAGTATAGCAAAGACAAACTCCTGTTAGTGCATGGCTTTTCACTTTGCAGTGGTCACCGCACATCTATGTTGGACCAATCTAAAGCCAGTTCTTATAATATACTGCTACTATAGGACATGCATTAAGGAATTCAGATGATTGTGCCAGTTCGGGGTGCTCTCAGGGTTTATCTTCAATGATCTCTGTGCACATGCCCTGTAGTTACTCAGGTCTGGGTAAATGAGGAAGTGTTTCACCTTTATTCTTCTCCTCAGGTATTTCCATAGTGTTATTAAAGCAAATAAGTGCAGCTGAAAACTGAATGTATAGCAGGGTTCCATTAATCAATAGCCCAGAGATAAATAAAAAGGTAACCCATGCTTCTAGAAATAATTTCGGTTACTCGCTATGAACTGTAAGAGGACCCACTAATTCTTCAATTTCTTACGGGTAGTTCCAGGCTCTGAATACGGGGCATGAAGCCAGCTTTAAGCACTCACAAATCTGAATAGTACACATCACCTGTTAAGCATATTTTCATGGTTTATAAAAGGGTTTCTTACACAGTGTTAGCAGGAACCTGGCACTTCTAACGATGACAAAGGGATCAAAGTCGGGATAGTAAAGGATGCACGGCTTGAGACAAGCTGTATGGGATTTCTTGTGATTAGACATCCAGACGCGGTGAAGGGTGGTGGAGTGATGCCAGGCTTACAAAACAAAACTGTAACAGCAGGGGGAAATAAAATGTGTCTCCCTTCTATCTGAGATCGGCATTTTAGAATTTTTCCCTCTTGAAGTATAGCTGCTCTCTCTATATAAATCTGATGACCTCTGACTGTAAGAAATTAAGTTCAATGATGTTCTGATTTCTTTTGAATATTAGCCTCATAGGGAACCAAATGTCCTGTAAGGCTGCAGGTTTTGAATACTGAGCTATACTTTGCCAAAACAGGTGGATCTCCACGTGAACGCATCTTGAACTAATTTTGAAAGAGTGCTATATATACAACAAACCAAACAGAGGTGCAAAACTCTTACTGAAGGTCACGCCTTGCCTGTTATTTATTCAGCTGAAATATTTATTCTTCCTTTTGAACAACAGTTGCTGTTCCAATCCCTCTGTTATCTTTAATTCTGTGTCAGCATTTTTTTCAGTTAAAAGTGTGAAGAAATTATTTTAAAAATTGGATATCCATGTGCTGATTCAAGCTCTGCAATGTCAGTGAAAATACAGCTCATGATTTCAGAAGACTTTGAGTCAGACCCGTGCTTTGTGACATTATCTGTCTCACTACTATGCATCTTCTATTTTCTGCTTCATCTGAGTTAAAGTTTGGTGCCCTTGCTGCTCCTACAGAAAAATTCTACAGCCACTATGACATCTGAGATGCTCCCAGTCTCTCATTTTTTTCCTTGAAGTTACTTCTCTGTTTAAATAATGTCAACTTTAATTGCATTTGAGATGAAGGTAGAGGAAAATGGAGGAATTGATTCTCTGGTCTCATGGTTAATGCACTCCGATTTGGGATGAGGAAAAGTGTCAAGTTCAATTCTCTGCTTCAAATAAGGAGGATGAATTTGAACTTAAATCTCCTGAATTCCTGTGATTAACCCTGGGCAGCTGAATGATGGGCTCTATCCCTCCCTGCTCCCTCCTGGTTCTGCTTCGATCTGGTCAGGAAAACACTCAGATCTGCATGTTATGAGTGTCATAAGGTCCCCTTCAGTCAAGGGGCAAGCACGTCAGCTCCCCAAAAGCAAGACTGAATCCATAAAATATATTCTTCATTATTTTCACTAAGAGTGTGGTGGGCCTGAGAATACCACCAGGAGGGTGGTTCCAGAGGTGGGAAAGCAGAGCCAAGCTGGCGTCCATTTAGTGGGTCTAAATCAACAGCCCTTAGCTGGGTTACCTGAGATGGGGATTATTTCATTATCCTAGAGACGTAGGTCTCCATCGGAGCTTAAGATGTAAAGCATGTCAAAAAATTCCAAGGAACATGAGATTAATGGTCTGCAGCATTCTCTTTCTTGACGGTATCAAGAGCAGGACTCCCACTGATATTAGTTAGTAGCCTCCAGCCTGCTGCCAATGTAGTACGTCTATTTTTTAAGAGGCTAACAGCTCCGTGGGAAGGTCAGAGGGTACTTCGCTGTGAGAGCTGTCAGCATCCATCAAGAGCACACCACAACGTCTGCAGGTGGTGTAGCTCACATGCTCGAGTACTACCCAATTTCTGTTCCAGAAACTTGTGACCTTAATTTGCTATGAATTATTTTCAAAGGGAGCTTGACTTCTTTCCAGCTTAAACATTGTGATAGAGCAAGAAAACGAAATGCACAAGGGTTAAAAATGAGATAAATAAATAAAGTGTGTTTGATAGGATGATGATCTGAGACCAGCTACTGCTGAACAAACATGTATTATTATAAATCTTCAGAAGCCTAATAAAATATAGACCTACCAGAACAGTACCAAACAAAAATGCTTATGTAATAATTAAATATGCAAAATTCACAGCTCTCTAGAAAATTAATTTTTTCAGGGACAGGTCCAAATCTATTTCACTTGCATGCAAATCACTCATAGAGAGCAGTGCAGCAAATCCTGTCTCTTCACTAAGATTTATTTAATCATTTACAGCATGATTTGTGTTAAGACAATGAAGACATAATTGTAAAATACCCCTAGTTAAAACACAGCAGTGGAAGAGAATTCCAAATAGATGCTCACACTCTGGCCTCCTGTCTACTTGGGGGGGGAAAGTGGGAGGTATTAAAAATATTAGACATGACAGGTGTTTGCGTGAGCCTTAGGTTTCCTTCCGTGATTTATTTCTACCAGCTAACACGCCGATATCGCTGGAATTCAGCACCAAGTAGCCAGGATTGGAAGAACACCAGAAGCTACACAGCAGGAACTTTGCTGGCAAGGAAGCTGGGCAGTAGGAGAAGAACTAAGGTTATGAAATGTCACTTCCATGTCATATGTGAACGTGTGTGTTCACGTAGGCAGCGAGAGGAGCTGAGTTCTGGTGTTACGGACCTATAACCAGGAGGTATTAGCTCTCCTGGGGCGGGATCCTGTAAGACTATAAGGCACGAATATATCTTGCAAAGTCAACCACTATCGATGCATTCTCCCCAAGCAGAACTGGGATGATAAAAATAACCTGGGCTTTCTGAAAAGGGAGGGAAGCTAATAATTAAAAAATTTTAAATAAAAAATAAATCAATCTCTTTAGATGATGAAAACAGTTGAAGAAGCTGAGGTCGATGATGAAATCATGAACGCTTCAGCCTCCCCACAACAGATGCCTGAGCCTTCCCCCTGAAAGCGCATTTATTGCAACGCAAATGGCAGCATTTCACTCCTGCAACTCCCAGCTACTCAAACAAAACCGAAGCTGCTTTGACCCCGCTCTTAAACCGGAGCCTGAATGACATAACAAATATTTAAAGACACTGTCTGAAAGGTGAAGGGCGACCGAGTTGTGAGCAATGAACAGCGCTAGTGCAGCCCAGGGGCTGGGAATGTTTGCTTGCACGTGTTACTCACCATCACTTGTATTCTCATTATCCTCCATCTCTTTCCTTGACATCTCTCCTGAGTTCCTGCACAGAGAAGTCTTCCCGAGCACTCTCAGCCTGTCAGTGCTCTGTAATGCCGCAGAGATGCTTTTCCAAGCCATGGCTTTTGACAGTGGCATCCAAAACGACAAACCCTGTTCTGCTGGGAAGTTCCAGCAGCCTTTTGGTACCTCTTCCTGCCACTTCAGGTACTCACCATCTGTGCTCGATGGAAAGCTGCGGATGCTGTCAAGCTGCAGAGCAAAATAAAAATTTCCCTTTACTTTCTGACAGGATCTTTGACTGGCATGGGGTTAAGCTGAGCAGGTAATGAGTGGCTTTAGAAAAGGAGCTGAAGATACCACAGATTCACTAAATGACATTTTAATCAAGTCTGGAGCAATTTGCTAATTACATTCAACTACTTAAAGGACAAACGGGGGTTTTCAGGATTTTGTAGAGACAATTGGTCTGGGTACACCACTGATTGTTGTGAATTCCTCAGTGTCGTATTAGCCAGGGAAGACACAGTGGCAAATCCCAGCAAAAGTCACATTTACAGTTTTCTTTCCAACTTTAGGCTGAATTTGGTCACTAGTTTATTCTTCTTTTTCCCCCCTTGCAGTATCTCTTTTCTATATTTAAGTATGTATAATGGATCTGCTAAAAAACATCAGAGACCATTAAGCCAGAGAAGCATGAAATCAAGTAGAAATTATTATTTTAATTCTATGCACTTGTGCATAACAGTATGAACATGGTGCCAAATAAACATTCATCAGAACTCCAGCTAGTACTCAAGACAGTAATTTGATTTTCGGTTTGGAAGCAGGAAATACATGCCTGCCTACATTTCAAGAGAAATTTAGCTGCAAAAACCAGCTTGTATATATTCTGACAGGCAGAAGAAAATGTCAATTACTCAATAGTAATTTTATTGTTAAAAACTTCAAATGGCAGCGCTGGGGCTTGACAGACAAGTACCAATCTGTAAATTTTATTAATCGTGTGTGTGATACAGAAACATCATCTCAGTGTTCATTAACTTTGCATGATCCTGCCTCATCACGAGCAGGTTCAGTCTCAATCTCACACATGATTTCTAAAGGGAATCTCTCATTTGACTTGGTCTAGTTCGTGGAGAGACCATGTTGTAGGGAACTGAACCATGTTAAACCCTCTCCCAGTTGCTTCCCCATAAAACTGGTCTCTTGGCAATACCCAGCAACTTCTGAGATGACGCTCAGGAAGCTTACACAGAGGAAAGAAGTGAAGTGGTTTCTCCTTTCTGCTTCACCAAGTACCCAGAAATAGCAGTTCATTTACAGCGTAAACATTCGAGTGATTTTCAAGCTACAGCCGTTTACCAACAGCTTCCCCAGCTCTTCTAAAAACATTCAGATGTGATCTGTAAAATGAGTCCTTGCCTCCCAACAGAAACTTACTGTACACCGAGCTAAGAGGAGGTGAAACTGCCTGCATGCTTTCCTAGCCCTGTCACATTGCGTTTGCAAGACATCTTCGTAAATAATAATTCTCCCAGTAGAAATGGAATTTATTAATCACAATTAGTCTCTCTTAAGTGCTGCTTCCTTGTCTCCATGGCCCACCCTGCCATTCTTGCTTTCGTTTATGGAGCAGCTCACACGAAACGTGGGTTTCTGTGTGAAAATTGCTGGACTGAAAGCGTGGCTGATTTTAGCGCTGGGGTGACACCGAGGTGAGGTGCTGATGGAGCTGGACGGGCCAGGGGCTGTGCCTGCACGGCTCACACTGCGTAGCCTGTGTCTGCAAAGAGGAGTTCCCTCTGAAGGGCCTAAGGGAGATGACCTCCAGTGGTAATGGAGACAGGGCTATTACTGCCGAGCTCATAATTAATTCATTGTAAAGAAAGACCTCTCTTACAGCGAGAAAACAGGGGTACTTTCAGAAAGATAAGTTGATTAATGCTCTACTACAAGCTAATCTCAC
>NW_010430896.1:73949-80949 GCF_000710305.1 Buceros rhinoceros silvestris
TCACTGCAATGCAGCTCAGGGAGAGGGAAGGGAGAGGGACCCATGCTTCCTAGACAAGGATTGAAACCCAGGAGAAAAGGGCATTCCCCAAGGGTCTTAAGAGAACCTGCTGAGCAGAGGCTAGTCTGGCCTCTCTGAATCCCAGCGTGGTATTTGAGGCACTAAGCAATCTTTTTTCACTAGTCTCACTGCATCTTAAAAGGGCTCTGAGCACACGGGTAATTCCTGGGGATGTCAGCTATTAATAACTCCAGTAGGCAAAAGGTGGGAAAACAGAGTGGGCCATCAAAGCTCAGGTTCATAGAGGAAGAAAATAAATAGCAGAAGCAATTGACAAGGAGAAAGTCCTCTCAAGTGTTTTATGTCACTGAAGTATGATCTTGATGAGCATCCTTGAAGAGCAGAAGCTAGTCTAACAGAGAGAAAGCTACAGCCCCTTCCTTCCCAGATAAATAATCCGATGTAGTAGACGACACATTGTAATTGAGAGTTGAATATTTCAACAGCTCTTCTCCTCTCTTTGCAGTGGCAGATCGGTTTAATGGTCACAGTTTAATACCATCAGACTAGAACTGCACTGGGCCATTCCCCTTCAGTGTTAAGTGGAGAGTAGTTCCCGTAGTTTCGGTGTAAAATGGAAAGTAAAGCATCTCAGCCCACATGCTGCCTTTCAGCACGGAAATAAGTGGCCGTAAGAACAGGATGAAACAGTATTTCCCCGCTTTCCTTGCTTTTCTGGCTTCTTGATGTTGTCTGTGCTGCCCTTTGCTCTGTCATCTCTCTCCATGGCTCTCGGAAGCAGGAGGATACTGTGGCATACTAAGGAGCTGAAGGCAGTTAACGAATAGCAAAGCGCAGAGCGCACCCTCACAGACTCCGTAATGCCAGCAGGTGCCTTACAGGAAGGGTGAGGCATCTGAAACCCCCAAAGCTTCAGTGGGGGAGAAGAGGCACCTCTCTTCTCAGTCCACACTGTGTGAGGAGGAGCTGTGCACTTGGGATGATCTCCTGCGGGCATTATAGTGGTGACAGAGCCCTCAGAGTAATGGCTCTCACCTCCTCCCTTTCACTTTTAAGGGTACTTGGGTCCTTCGGGACAGTTCGAGCCTTGGCCCTGCAACCATCATGGTTTAGGTTGCTGACTCTGAGAGGAAGGCAAAGCCCAGATGTGTCTATCCAAACTCTATGCTGCACATGGGAAGGCCAAAATGCCTCAGCAAAGTAACTCAGAATATCCACAGTTTTGTGGAAAATCACCTGGGGTGGCTTCCTAGAGCTTCAAAATCCAAAGTCACTCAAGGCCCTTCCTGCATCAGCATTCCTGATGCCTGCTCTGCCTGTGACTGCTTATTCCATCAGAGCAGCCAACCTCCCACTCCACCTCCTACCAGATTAGCTGTCCTACAAGAGCTCTGGTCTCTAAACTAATAAAGCAGAGTACTATAAATGTAGCCAATACTGTTGTCTTTGCTGCGGAAATTTGCTGATCCTGTATCTGTTTAGGTGATCGCCATCAATCAAATTTGCTTCAGAACAGTGAATCTGCAAAATACAGAACCCAAACTCATAGTCTAAGTGAAATGCAAGTCATACAAGAGATAATCGTGTATGTGATTACCATCAACAACACTAGCTAGGAAATGGAACAGGGGCTGCTAATAGTATCTTTGAAAATGCTGCATAATTTGAAGCATAATAAGCAAGAACTATGTAGAAAGCTTATTTGGAACAAGATAAGGGAAGAAATGTATGATAATGCCTTTTATTAATTTCTGATAAGACGCCAGACCTTTTCTCAGCGCCGTTCTCCTAAATAGCAGGTTCTATAACTCATTTGATGTGTACCGTACTCTCAGTGCTGTCCTGAAGTCTTCCCACTAAGACAGACAAGCCTTGATGCTGCAGATGGTCTTTGAGATCCCCTTGCCCCTGCTCTGGACTGTGGTGGGGAGCAAAGCAATCCTATTGCTCACCAGTACCTCAACCTAACAGAGGCAGTTTCTAGCAAAAGGACTGTTTAGCTCATCAGAAGAGACCACACAAATATCAAAATAGCATGTGCTCAAGCCAGGGAGGCACATTTCTGAAGATAAACCTGAAAGACAGAAGAAAGCAACTGTGTGGATTTAATACCTTTCATGGGGGAGATGACATCTCCCTGTGGCGCTGGCTGAGCACTCCCCAGTTAAACCACCTGTCACCACCTCGCAGACAAGAGATATGCAGCAAGACTCTATCCCTACAGCATCGCTTTAATGTGGAAGTGGGAAAGAAGAGTATGCCGTGTCGAGTAAGCCTCTGCCCTAGGAGGGAGCTGGCTCTGGAGCCAAACGCTCTCAGCTTCCCTGTTTCTCCTCTTGCAACAGGTTTCAAAGCCACTCGAATCCCCCATTGGGGTGGTCACAGGGCAGCTAATCGTCCCATCCTTTAACTCCAGCACCTTTTCCCAGGTAATATTAGCGTAGGTTTGGGAAAGAACTGACTGTGCATGAATTCGTATGCCTGGAATGTACTATCTTCCTGGCATGGTTTGATGTCTCTTACAGAACAAGATGGCAGAGATGAGAGCGAAAATAAAGCAATGGAGAATTTAAAGTTGTCTAATTTATTTGGAGCTTTTCATAGAGTTTCAAACAATAGCGAGTAGCCTCTAGTTCCTCCTGGGTTGCCATGGATTAGGAGTGGCTTAGCCTACCTCCTTAATCTTGGTGCTTATTAGCACCTAGCTGGCCAGGGAAAAACAATGAAGAGATGTTTGGGGGCTGGTTGCTGGGATTTAAGATCTTCTGAGTTGACTGCAAACTTCATTTTAGCCCTAATGTAACAAAGCCATCAAAGCGAGGTATTGATTGAACTGCAACACTAGGCGGGCTGGAAAACTCAGTTTCAAGGTACCGCTCTGACTATTTTTCACAGCAAACAAGACCTCCCTGACAGCGCTCTGCCTCCTGTCAAGGGGCTGGTGACATGCCCAACCTTTGCTGCAGAAACTTGTGGGCTGGCAGCAGCGGGAGAGCTGACGGCAGCCAGGGACCAGGCTCTCTGCTGAGTGCTGTTGCCTCAATTACAGTAAATGCCTGTGTTTGTTTATATGCTGAGACTTTTTCTTCCTTTCTGCTACTTTTCTTTTCTCTTCCACGTCGCTGGCACCGGCTCCACTTCACTTCTAAATGTCTTCCTGGGTAATTCAGGACGCAATTTCTTTCATTGGTTGTTTTTGTTGTGACCACTTAATTTCCTGAATCTCTGACTCATTATTCCTTGTTGTCATGCTGGAAAGACTAAAACAATAGAGAAAACAACCAAGAACGATGCTGAAACTACATCTGGCTGCCGGTCTTTCTCTTCAGCCCCCTAGTGCTCTTGACAAAGGACAATGGTGTTATTCCCACTTGTCGCCTTTCCCCCACCCCAGTTTTTCTGTTTGTATTTCCTTTCTGTGTCCTTGGAGTCACTCAGCAGGCAGAACGATAGCGAGAGCTACAAAACCCTCTTCTCCCTAACAACCCTTTAGAAGAGGGATAAAACTCTCAGCAAAATATCTTTGTGGAATTCAAGAATTTATTTGGGTTTAACAGTTTTGCTAATCATCCATATGATATTAACATGCAGGGGGAAGTGGAGAGATTCTGAATCTTCAATTTCTTCTTCCTCTTTCAGGAACAAAAGCTAGTTTAATTTTTCTACGTGCAGAAGAAGCAGCTTGTGTGAATCTCCAGCGAGGAGCTGGGCACTGAAGTGATGAATTCCACCGCGGTCCTTTGAAACCCCCAGCTGCAGTGCTCAGCTCAGCGTGATTTGTCTTCACTAGGGCTTTCTAAAAGATATAATCTAAAGACATAAGAGTAGATAAGACGGGTGATGGATTGCGATGTTGTTACTAATAATACTTTATGTTAAATTGTACAGTTTTTTTAATCTGCCCTATGTCATTGTGTGGTCCTCTCCATAAATTTTAAATCTGTCTTTACATTTCATGGAGAATTTTAAATAGTCTGGTTCGGTAGTAAAATCTATTGAACAAAATTTAATCTATTGTGATCTTTCAGGTATAGCACACTAAAAATTGTTTAACATGCTAACAAGGCTGTGCTGCAAGAAAACTTAGAATATACCGAAGCAGCACAATCTCTGAGAATACTGGCTACTGCAACATCTAATTAAACTCATTCTTTTCTAATTTAAACACATTTCTGTCTTTACTTTTTTCCTTACTGATGTTACAAGTGCTACATTCCTATTTTATATCATTTTTCTAATTTTATATGGATTTACTCTCACACAGTTCTTACACCATCACTGATCAAATAATTTCAAATTCTGCTTGAGAAAAGGCACATAAACAGGCATTAAAGACAAGAGTAACATTGTGAGATGGCAGTGAAAATTGTAATGGTGGAAACCTAAATTCAGCCCAATTTTATTGTAATTCTACAAGAATACTTTTTCCAAAACATTGCATCAATTTCCAGATCCATTTGTTATTCATTATATCAGAGGATAATGAAACCATTTAATACACTATAGCCTGTCATATGCACTTCTCTTGGTGTTTCATTTTCATTTAGTTGTACTTAGGAGACACTTAACTGATTGTCATTCTGAAATTTAATAGGCAAAATCTATCTTTATCTTGTTCTTTTCTATAGATTAATATTAATCTTATTCTAAGATAACTTTCTACCATTAAAACAAAAAAGATTTCTTGAAATAAATTCTTGTCTAGCAGAATTATCTAGACCATGTGCTTGCTTGTTGGAAAATTTAATAAATCTCCAGCCTTCTGGAAAGGTAGAGCTTGATAGAAGACAGAAGGAGATGGACAAAATTAGCTCAAAGAAATGGGGCTATCCAGACCACCCTAGCACTGAGTTAAGATAGTAACTGGTGGGAAAGAGAAGAAAGTTTGAAAAAAAATGGAGGAAAATGCGTGGATTTGACAGCAGGACCCATTAGATGACAAAATAAAGGTAATATTGATCTTTTCACTCTGCATTCTTGGAGTTTCCTTAAAAGTGAGAATGAGAACTGAAAGAAAAAAGTTGCATTTAAAAGGGAGACTTGAAGATCGTTCTCTCCTGTGCTGGGTGATAAACGCCGAGGTGGTCCCTAGGCTGCCTTCTGCAGGCACCTAAGCCCACCTCCGGAGCAGCCACAGCTGCTACCAGGAAAGCAGCTGCTCAGCCACAGCTTTCTGCTCTGGTTATTTCTGTCCATGCAGAATTTGTAGGTCTTTTACTCTGGTTGCCTAATGGTTATAGCTAAAGAAAACCAGCCTCATGTTTAGGAGTCTCTGAAAATGCAGGTGTTAAGCCCCAGCATATCTCCAGTACCAGAGGGGAGTGTATCCTTTATCAGAGGTGTAAAGAGGGAAAACACCACCCTGTCCTCTCTCACCCCTTTACTGTGAAAGAACCATCCAGAACTGCACTTTGAAGTCGACAACAATTTCAAGATGCTTTAAAAAGCTTCAAGGAAGTCAGCTGAAGATTTGCACAGAACAACTTACTTCCAGACTCCAGTTGTCAAGATTAAAGCAGTTCTGGGTGAGACCTGAGGTGAAACTCTCAACCCTTCTCCAGCAAGATTTGGGGAACATGAGGTGAGAACGAGGGGTGAGTGGATTGTCCCCAGGCCTTGGCATGGTCATGTCATTCCTTACCTGGGCTGGAGAGGGGACCTGCAGAGGGAGGTCATGAGGACAAGGCACGGAGTATGAAACATGGGGTTTGCTGTCAACTCTGCTTCATGTGCCCTTTTCTTTTTTGTCTTATTTCTTCACTCTTACCTCTTTCTGTTTAGCAAGAGCCTGGATTAATCAACCAAGACTGCATCTTTTGCAACACCTCTGTGAGCCTGTGACCAATGAGACAGCCAAAGCCAACGCCCTGAACAGCCTGGTGCTACTACAGGTTTGCCAAGCCTTGCAGTGGCTGATAAAAGTGTACGTTGCACTTGAGCTCCTCCAGCTGCCGTTGTGAATTTTTAAATGAGTTTAGGAATGGTGGGGGAGTTCCAGGAGGCTGGAAAAAAGCAAATGTTGTTCCACTATTTAAAGGAGCAAAATGAGATGACCCCAGTAATTACAGGTTTGTCAGAGTGATACTGGTCCTGGAATGGCTGATGTAGAATTTGATTAATAAAGGATTAACGGTAGAAATCTAATTAATGCCAATCAACATGGGCTTAGGGAAAGCAGATCCTGTCAAAATTACTTTTTTGTGAATGAGATTACGAATTTTGTTGATAACCATAATAATGTTCATGTAATAGCCTTCTATAAAGCATTTGACTTAGTACTGAATGACATTGATTAAAAAATAGAGAGATATGAAATAAACAGTTCACACAGAATGGATTAAAAATTGGCTGACAGGGCTCAGCTAACTCTAAGAAGTGATTTTTATTAGCCATTTATTTTTTTTCCTGATGGACTCCATGAATTTCTTACCCCTTAGGTATTTTAGGCATTTTATTTATGATTTTGAAAGAAAAATAGTTGTTAGTTGAGCAAGTCTGCAAATGACTGTGGGCATGGAAGAATGCATGAAAAGAGGAGGACGAATCACTGATACAAAGCTCTATGGCCCACCTGTTTACCTGCCAAACAGGTATTTTAGTACAACCATACGTAAAGTCATACCTAGGAACAATGAATCTTCACTGATCTTGGGTTCGGCTCTGTGAAACACTTATTCCAAGAAGGCCCTTAGGGGTCATGGTGGTTAACCATGCCGAACATGAGCTTCCGACACAGCCATGCGTAAGGTTATGCTCCACAGTTTTTTTTTTAATTGAATATAGATGACCACACTGTGTTACTAATATAAATTACATTAATATATTAGCAAGCCCCATCAGCATTGCATTCCACACTGGCTAATAAATGTCAGGCCCTTGGCAGGGCACCAGCATGAGTTAGACATTCATAAAACACTTGCTCTGATCTAACCCGGAGCTCTGCCTCCATCTCTGTTCACACGGTGCTGCTGAACCCCTT
>NW_010430896.1:81000-81991 GCF_000710305.1 Buceros rhinoceros silvestris
GTCCACACGGTTCTGCTGACCCCTTTGTGTCAGAGTTCATGTTTGCTCGACCGCCGGGGGAATGGTATGAGCTAATATTCTGGGGAGAAGAGACAGATTTATACTATGAGATCAGCTGTGTGTAGACCAGGAAAGCTGAAACTGGAATTAAAGGGCTGATCTGCCCTAAGGGGCACTAGAGCAGCTAGTAGTGTCATACCTAGCTCTTGGATCCATGGTTGGGAAGGATGGGAGTAGTGAAAGGACCTCAAGGATGACTAGTTAGAAGCTGTGGGATAACTTGCCTCATCTTAGATTCAACTCCTATAATCTTGGAACCAGAGGTTTTAAGCTGTTAGCCAAAATCCAGCATGTCCATCAGTCCCATCTTGTCTATGATTCATTGTGGCTGTAAATCCCTTAGTCTGTTCTGCAAGTTGAGGCCAGCCCTTATAGGAAGAGCAAGTTGTGAGCACTTAAACTTCATATTTGGTCAGTGGAAGCTCCAAAAGAAGAAATATGTACTCTTTAAAACAGAAAAGTTTGGACCATCGTGCAAGAAATCATTAAAGTTTTAATCACTCACCGTGAACAGGGAACACAGATATAAGAAGTACATTCTTTTCGTTTAGTAGCGGCTAGGACTTTAAATCACTCTAGAAATATTGTCAGTGCTTGTAGTTGAGGTGATTAACTGTCGGAGAATAGGTCATGGCTGATTCTCCGTCAAACCCGACACTGCAGGTTTTCCCGGATGATCTGCTCTGGTTCTCTCAAGAATTAATTCAGGAGAGTCTCACGGTCTGTGTTAGGCAAAGCGCCGTAAGTGCCCTCCAGCCTCTCCATCTGGGTCTGAAGCCAGCCGAAAATCCATACCCATTAGAGAAGCTATATTGCGATGCGTCCTGGTTATTGGTTTCACTGGGGCTTTAGGATGTTGGGGTTGTATTTGCTATATTTATATTTACTGTTCTCATCTGTAGCCTTGAATTCTTTTACTCCAAGATTTAGG
>NW_010430896.1:82101-87352 GCF_000710305.1 Buceros rhinoceros silvestris
AGATCATCTTAACTGTCTTCTCATTTCCTCCAAAAGATTAATTATTAGACTGTATTTTAAAAAAAAAAGAAAGAAAAAGGCACCAAATGGAGAGTTGTCTATATAAATATCTCCTGAGCCTGAGATAAAGGAGATAAAGCTGTTAGGACACCTGATGTGTAGACCAATTAACTGTTATTTTTGTATTTGTATGTTCTAATACAAGATTTTTTCAGTATTTTAATAATCCGCAGGCATATGTTTGAGGTGGTTATTGCAATGAGATTAAGACCGCAGGCCTTGAAACCCCCGATGATCTTTTACTTTTTATTAGACAATATTGTGTTCTAATAATGTTAAAACCTTTTAATTCAGCGAAATAAATTTACTCAAAAATTAATACAACAGAACTGTCACTTATCCTTTATGTGCAAGAGAGGAAATTAAAGCTGAGTTTCCAGAGTATCTTACAGTAATGCTGGAGCTCTTTTGAAACTTTGGTCCAGAGCATCATAGAGGCATCTTAACTTTCTCTCAAGGATTTAAATCTCAGATTATATTGAACTATTCCATAGTAAAATATAAATAAATTAAAGTATAGGACTTAAATCTGGTCTCGTTACAGTAAATAGGAGCTTCAGTATGTTCAGCAGTATTTTACATCCCATCCAGTGGCATGTGTGAGATGCACCTAGAAAACCACGGAGCTTGCAGAGATGTTAGATGTCTAGTTTTTGCAGAAATCCTCTGGCTGCTGACTTTCCTTTGACAGTGTCCTCTGTCTCGTGGCTATGTGATACCCAGACTCTTCATCGCCAGGTAAGCCACAAAGTTCTTGATTAAATAATTGATTGCATAGTTCTTTATATTAATATTGCCATTAAAATAGAATAAAAAGGCAATTTGATGTTTTTTAAAATTTTGAGGGATCAACTAGAAAAGCTCTAGCATAAGGTCAGTGAGACATTAGATAGGAAATAGAAGTTTGGGCATTGCACGATGACTTTGAAAACCCTGTAACTCTCCTGAGGGTGCCTGATATTGAAGGACAAGAATTTAAAAGAATGTGGTTCAAGTGATAAAATACACATACCAAACTGCGAATTATTGCCTGTTTTCATTATTCACATTATGATTCCCAAAACACCATTTTTCTTCAGGTTTTAATTATTTTCTCCATCCGCTCTTCTGAAGGGTCATTTGAGGCTTGTGAACCCAAGAAACTTTTTTAATAAAAGCCATGATCAGTGAGCAAGATCGTTTTGCAGGACTGATTCTCTCAGGTATTTCAAACACCGGTGATAAACTTTGCAAGTCCATCTGCAACAAATGTGAAGTTAACCTGAGTTCAGGGTAAGCACTAAGCCCATCTGGAATTTGCTTTAAAAACTGACAGTCAACTGAAACTGGGGTTGAACTCTCCTTTCTAAAGGTGAGAGAATCCACGTATGTTCACACGGAAGTGCCTGATGGGACGTAAGCATTGCTCCCTACTGCAAGAGCCAGGCTTGGAACCTGACAGCTCTTCTAAAGCTGCCAATTAGGAAGGGGCCATCACCCCCTCCTGCAAACGCGTTCAGATCGCGTTGGAGCAGAGTCATGCAATCCCCCTTGATTTCAACAGAAGTCATGCGGCTGAAATTAATGTCAATAGGGGATATGCACAGGCATCATGGGGAGAATAGACTTCATAGTGTGCTAATTAAAAAATATTCCCCTCTCGTACCTTTCCCTAGAACCCCACTCTCATAACCAATTTGCTCTGCAGAACTGATTAGCATACAAATAGCATTCCCTCCAGTTCACAAATAGGACTCCAGTTGAGAATACCCATTAAATGTAAAGTTACATAACCTGCGAGGTGCAACGCAGGAAGCACAACTTGGTAAAGGCTTCCTGTAGTATGAGTTTACTTTGAAAGAGCTTTTTGCTTGTCAGCTTTATTTTTGCACGTTCACGTAATAACAACGATAATTTCCAGGCGGAGAGCGCTCAGCTGAGGAACTGAGGAGGGATGCAAGGGTGCCGCCCATCATGCACCTCCTTCCTAAATGCATTTTAAAGTTTCTTTGAGACTTCTCTGTCTCTTTATCTGATTCCCCTTTACTTTTTCCTACTTCCGTTTTGAAGCATCCCCTTTCCCTTCTTTCTGTGTTGTTACCTTTTCCTGTTTTCTCGAGATATGGAAGTGTCTATGTCATTCTTAGTCCCTTACAAGCAGCCATACTCTTGGTTCCGTGGGTTTCAGCAAAGACTCAGTCCTGGAAGTGTTTTCAACAGAGCGCTGAGAAATAAACTTTAAAAAGAGTAGGGCAAAAAAAGAGCAGGGCTGTGTGAAATGTCACTATCAGTGCTGCTTCCTGGGGAACACCCGTGTTTGCTAACGTTTCTCATGGAATTCTGCTCTTAGGAGCAGGACTATGAAAACTAGCTGTGCTATGAGAACACCATGTCTCTTGGAGGCTGTGTATGAGGCACTTGGTCATGCCCTCCTTTTTAAGTCACAAGGAGTCAAAACTCTCAAGGTGCCCATCTCTGTAGCAGGTCAAGCCGTCCTGCCTTGGACAGCTACCTCCAAGTGCCTGGACATCATCAAGACCTTGGTACACTCAAGAAGAAAAGCAAAGATTATTAGTGCAAAATAATAATAAAAAAATTATCTTGAGGAAGCATCTTGATCTCTGAAAGCAAAACCATGTGAATAATGTCTCTTGTGATAATCTTGCTGGAGAACCATCGGATCCTTTTCCATAAGTTTCTGTGATAGTTCTCCCTAAAAAAGCCATGGCTGTGAAAGTGGTTAAACAGGAGCTGGACGTGAGGAGGAAAGGCTCAACAAGAAAACCACTTCTGTTTTTTCACACATAAGCCAGCTAAATCCCACAGGACAGTCCCAGGAAGTATGACAAGTTAAGGGTTTATTTTCAGGCCAAGCCATGAAGAATAAGTCCAGTGGTCAGAAAGTAAGACGGCATTTCCTTCCTTCAGGCATAAGGTAACGGGAATCTATATTTTAAAATATGTCTGCAAACAGCTCTTTTGGTTAAGTGGGTTTAAATTGTACTAACTGATGTGAGGGCTCCGGCTTTCTTCGACAGGGACAGTGGAGGCATGTCAGACTAAGGCCGAAATCATAGTAGCGACCATCTAATAACCAGCTCACTGATGTGATGGCAATATCTTATTACTTGTAATGAATAACAGTGTCAAAACACCTGCTTGCTGAATAGCATAAACAGCATGGGCTTATAAAATTCAAAATAGACTCATGTTTGAAAATCCCTTTTTCTCCACCAAGGTCCCAAACTCCTACAGTCCCTTCCTCTTGATGCAGCACTGCTCTGAGAAACCTATGCGGCACTGCATTTTGCCGTGGGGACTAACATAGAAATAATCTACCTATAATTAAAAAAGATAGATATCTTCCAGCTCAAGGATTACAGCTCATTACTTTCCTTGGTCTCATGTGAAAAGTCGTCTCATCTATCTTGTCACAAAATGTAATCTGAGAGTCTTGCCCATTTGAAAAGCATGAAGGTGTTACAGAAGGACACTCAGTGGGGAGAAGAGCTTCTGGTTGATAGAGAGAGAGGGAGAGAAAGTTATGGCTTCCACACGCCGTAACATTATGAGCAACCAGCCATGGCTTTTTTGCGAGGAAGCAGGTAAAGGCGATTGCTTTGTCGTTAGTTCAATCCTTGTTGTTCTGCAGACTATTTTAATAGCTGATATGATTTGATATGACTTTAATGCAAGGAAAAGTTGCAGCTGAGGAGAATTCAGGATTATGTGTCTGAACGGCTGCTGTGTCCTTTGCTGTACAAACTCCTTGACTGGAAGAGCCACATGGAGAGCAAGGGACAGGGAGGATCTTTCTCCACGGAAAATGAGTGGCATGACCAAACTTGTTTAACAAAGTGCTGCACACAGAGAGTGGGAACAACATTCACTTCACTGAGGTAGCCTGGAAGAGCTCGCTGTGTGCACCTTGTGTTTAAGGGCTGTTATGGGGAGTAACCCAAATTGCTTTAGCATCTCATGAAATTGCATCTTGTTGCAATCGTTAGGAAGACAGGCAGGCGGTTTGTTCTCAAAGTCACCTAACGCTTCCCATTACCTCCTACTTCCTGAAAGTACAGAACTGTCATTGATGGATTATAGAGAAGTTTAAAACATGATATTCCAAACCAGAACTGGCTAACGAACGCTTCAGTGCACACCATATATGTGGGTTAACTGTGGTTTCCAAACTGAACAGCCCCAAGCTGCTTGTGCTTCATGCATTGTGCATAACCATGCAGGAAATGCTAGATAGAAAAATGATCATGGGGAAAAACTTGTCTTGGCCCAGATCCCATGAAACAGTTCATGTACTGGCAGTCTGTTATAAGAAAACGCATACAGAAAGTTATTATAAAGGGCAGGGCAAAAAAGGCAAACCCTTTGACAGCTAAGGACTAGAATCAAGTCCTCAAAATGGTGATGATAAACTAAAAGAGTCAAATAATAATAAAAAAAGAGAGTCAAACCTTAGTTGATCAGCTGATGGGAAAGATGTGTCCCTGAGGAAATATGTGGAGTAGAAAGAAGAATCAGCTCCTAGAATATAGCGGGACAGAGTAAAAAAATGAAGAAAACTTGTCTACTCTTTGATATGTTGAGGCAACTGTATAATTTTGGTTAGCTCGTAAACCTCTGATCTGTTACCCCTACGTGCCAGGCTCCTGCTCGCCCTTGCCGTGCCATATCGACATACTGCATTGTGCTTCGCATAATTGGGGCTATTTGAGCCTATTTTGAGCATCTTTAGCAAAGCAGAATATATGGGAAAACAAAGCAAGTGGCACTAAGGGAAGAACAGTTTCGCTTGAGATGCTCGAGAATTATATCCCCGTTAAGGTCTTGTGTAAGCCAGGGCAAAAGGTTGCAGCAGAATATGTGAAGCAAACCCACTGAAAACGTCTCCTGGGCACGAAGCACTTTGACATGAATAGCTTAACATACATAAAAAGCTGTGTGCTCCTTAAACTGTTACCAGTCTTTAAATCTCGGGCTAGATCGTGCCCGAGTGAGCACTTCTGAAGCACACGGCTTGCCAGCCTCTAATTGGGAGTGCCGAAAGTGTGCGGAAATGCAGATGTCCTGCTTCCAGCGAGGGCTGAGGTGAGGCGTCTTTCCCTTCTGCTCTCAGCAGTGTCTGCTCTCCATCCAGCTGAACGCTTAGGGATGTGGTTTAGAAGGAATTTGAAACATGAAAGACTTTCCAGGGACA
>NW_010430896.1:87490-90515 GCF_000710305.1 Buceros rhinoceros silvestris
AAAGGAAAAAGTGATCAGACTCTGAGTGAGCAGCATTGGCTGAACTAAGGATGTTCAATGAATTTTCACAAACATTTTGCTGAGTCTCCTTGAAATATGCTATATTTAAGCATTTCACTTATAACTGTTGCCTATTAACCCTGTAAAGAAACGTTCCACGAGAAGATGGAGTAAAAAAAAAAAGATTTTTAAATCATCCAAATTTTTAGTCTATTTTTTAATAATTTCTTGCTTCTTCAACAACTGTGGTGTTTGGGACTTGAGTTTCTGGCTAAGATGAAGTCGCAAACATGTAAAAAACATTCTTTGTGGTGGAAAATACGGGTATAGACTATATAGCAAAATGCAATGTATGTTCTGTAGGTAAAATCATAAAAACTGAGAATATAATGAGAAGGGAGAGAGGAAACTCATATTTCACCTCATGATAAAATCTTTGCTGAGGAGCTGCGAAGCCATACTGACATCAGTGTCCTGATCATCTTAATTCCTAACCAACTACCTGAGCCAAAATGTTTTAATTCAGTGAAACGCTTCCCATCAGCATCAACTTTCAATCTAGAATGAAAAGCCCCAAGATGGGAGTTTGAAATGCAGCCAGTTAGACTTCCTAATTTGTTGTCATGCCAAGTCGAAACATATTTTAGGGGAGAAAAAAAGGCTCAGATGCTGTTTTCAAACCTATTTTATCTTTTGTACTTCAAAAAGGTTCAATTACATGTCTATTATGGGAGCAAACAATAGGCCATTTTATCTATTGAGCAGCTGACGTATTTCTTATGTTATCTTTTGCCGATAATCAAAAGAATTGCATGTTTTTATTCATTCTTTAGTATTTTTTTTAGAAATTAACATAAAATAATTAGTACTGCTCCTTCATACCAAGTAAGATATTTATGTGCCAAGGTGTTCCTGATTTGTGCTCTAATTAGAGGAATTTTGCCTTGAAGAAGAAGATAATTAATGTACTAAGTGGAAGAGCAGCTGTTATCAACGGTCTGTGTTTTCAAATAGATGCGGAAGCACAAGGGACCAGTGAGGTGACTGCTGTAAATGGTTGCAAACGTGCACAATCGTTGAGTTGTGGTGAGGGGGGAACAGCTGAACTTTCTGTAGGATTCGGTGTAGTTTCGTGGATATTTATAGGCAGATCCTTCCAGGCTTGACAAAGCTCACTGGAGAAGGGGTGTGATGTTGGCTGGGGACACCATGCCTTGGCAACTGCTCTCCTTCCCCAGTCCTTGTTTATGAATTAACAGGGAAGTCTTTTTTGGAGAGAGGGAAAGGAAAAAATGAAAAAAAAAAAGAAAAAAGTGAAATAATGATTCCAAGTAATGTGACAGACTCCTTACTGTTGTTTAAAGTAGTTGTATTAAGTTTGGAATACGTGTGACTTCTCTGGCAGCAAGCACAGCAGCGCAGGACATGGTTCTTTCCAAATCAGTAGGTGAGTCTCAGCTGTGGATGGGAAATTAAACGATGTCTTGAAATATTCTAAGTAAAAGCAAATTTTTCTACTCATTACAAATCCACTCCTTAAAGCATATGCTGTGAATCTTGTGTAACTGTATACCCAGACCCTTTAAATGCTGGTAGCCTGTGAATCTACGGAAACAAGGAAGGATTGTGCAGAGCCTGTTGCCTGCTTTCCTGTAAAGGCAGTGACAGATGCGCTCTGCAAAACAGTGAGGCTGAGCAAAGCTTGGTCACAGTCTCTTCGAAGCCAGGGTTTATCTAGTAAAAAATGTAAATAATTTAAAATAATCCAGCACAGTGATTTGCTAGTTCACACTGAAAGAGTTTCTACATCTCCCCAAACACTGTGAAACAAACCAAAGGGGAACTTAAACTGTCCTGAACTTATTACATCTTCAAAGATATTTAAAGGTTTTGATTAAACAATAAATCAGCCACAGATTGCTACACCCAGGAAGGTGACATCCTTCAATGTCTGCTTACATCCAGACAATGACTTGTCTGCCCTGCTATGAACTGCCTTATTTTGACTCATTTTCTTTTCCTAGTGGTATTTCTTCACCATTCAGAATCCCAGCCAGTTCATTCTCTTTCTCACCTTTATGTCTGAAAGTAAGATTCATGCACACTTGATCTGACTGATTTTTAGCTTCCTTAGCATATCCCACATCCCCTCTGCCTTTTTCTGTTGTGAATTTGATTATTATCAAGTTGGTACCCTGCAGACAGGGAAATAAAAAGTGAGTTTTTTTCTTTTGAAGATTCCCTTAGGAAGGTCAAAACCTTGGAAATGTTTTTGTTTATTTTCAGGGGGAGAAGTGGGTGAGTGATCTGGGTAGCTGGTATGGATGAGACTTGTTCCTTTTTTTTTTTTTTTTTTTGCACTTTCAGAACCAGCAAACTATTTCTAAAATTCATGACAGTGAGAGGAAATGGTGCTGATTTCCATAGTGCACTGAGCCCCCACCTTAACAAATCACAAAATACGCCAGGGACTATAACAAAGCTGAAGATCTGCAAGATACTCCCTGTGGTCTATCCTGCTGCTGCTGTTTTCCAATGGGATTCCAGTTAGACAAGTTAGGGTAGTAACCTGTTTGAATATGTAACTAGCCCAGACTAATAAATACTTCTCACTTAATGATAGATTTAAAAGACTTTTTTGTTGCCTCAAAAGACCATTGAGGTATGCTAGCGTAGGTATGTGCACTACTAGCAGGGTATTAAGTATGAGAGACAAAATGCCACCAAGCGAAAAATGTCACCTGACATCAATATGATTGAAACCATCATCCATATCAGAGCAGGTCGCATTATTTTTCAAGACGCAATTAATATTTCACTTTTTTCTTTATACAGACGAACAAGAGAAGGCTGTATTCTCTCTGCAAGATTTACTTAATTTCATTTCGCTCTTGCGTCTGTTTTCCTTGGATTTGGCTGCTTTCATATTTCAGCGTACGATTTTGAGGCAAAGGAAGTCTATAAACTGCGTATGGAAGTAGCGATAAAAAATAAGCTCGCTGTTTGCAGAGAGCAATCCCTGCTG
>NW_010430896.1:90665-120088 GCF_000710305.1 Buceros rhinoceros silvestris
GCAGGCTCTGCTGGGGTGATGTCTTTGGGAAGCACTGCAGTGTTGCACGGAGGGATGGCGATAAGTGGGACACTTTCCAGACTTCTTTCCCAGTTACATACGCTTAAGTGCAAGATTCACAGAAGCATTTTGGTTGGATCATCGAGTCCAATGTTCACCCTGCACTGTCAGGTCACCATATCTACGCATGCTTTAAACCCCTCCAGGGATGAGGATTCCACCACCTCCCTGGGCAGTCAGTGTCAGGGCTTGACAACCCTTTCGGAGAAGAAACTTTTCCTAATTTCCAGCCTAAACCTCTCATGGTGCAACTTATGGCTGTTTCCTCTCATCACTTGTTGTGTGGGAGAAGAGACCAACCCCTCTCCTTACTCCAACCTCCTGTCAGGGAGTTGTCAAGAGTGAGAAGGTCTCCCCGGAGCTTCCTTTTCTCCAGTCTCAACCCCGCCATGTCCCTCAGCCGCTTCTCAGCGCATTGTGCTCCGGACCCTGCTCCAGCTCCATTGCTCTTCTCTGGACACGCTCCAGCTCCTCCATGTCCTTCTGGCAGTGAGGGGCCAAAACTGGACACAGGATTCGAGGTGTGGCCTCCCCAATGCCCCCAGTACATGGGGACGATCCCTGCCCTGGTCCTGCTGGCCACACCAGTGCTGACACAAGCCAGGATGCTGTCGGCCTTCTTGGCCCCCTCGTCAAATTGTATCACTGGGCAGATTATATCACTGCAACTGCAAATAGCAAATCTTTTGTAAGAAGAACACAAAGTTAGTGATTATTTTGGACCAGGCTGTGGATGAGTGAAAAAGCAGTGATGACTTAAGCACCTTGTGCTCTTCCCATCTCTCTTCCACCCCACACCCTCCTCCTCCCACTGCTCCCTTGGCTTTATTCCTAATTGTTAACAAGAATAATTAACCCCTGCGGACCTTTATGAAGTAGCCAAGTAATTTGTGAGGTGTTGGCTTGGGTTTGGCTTGATTCTTTTCAGGTATGGCTGCCAAAATGGATGAAAAAAATAAAAGGTCATTTTGCCTTTTGCAGCTGCAGAGTTTAGCCAAAATCAGGCACCACTTCAGCAAGGCGAGGAGGCTTTTCATTTGGGGTTTTTATGGTTGTTTTTTTTTTAAATTCATGAATCTTCTCTCCCACTGCATAAGCCTTGAATACAAATTCGGTTTATTGGCCATTTTGCAGCTGTTGATTAAAATAGTTCATTACAAAACTGCAAATGTGCTTATTTGGAGGAGTTTCACACAAAAGAATAGTCCAGTTCTCCCCCAAGTCAAATCCTGACAATAGAGAGGGAATTAAATGATTCAGTGGTCAATTAAAATAATACATATGCGAAGTCTGATCCAATGTAAAGAGAAGTGAAGGAAGCAAATGAAAATAGTGGTTAAAAGGTTAATTAAAGGTCAAGTAGTATCTCATAAAACATCAGGCACAGAAAAAAAAGGCAACAAAAACTTAGAAAATAAAAGGAAGGCATAGAATTGTTGATAACAGCAGAAGTAGAAGAAGAAAGGACGCTCGCAGTAGATATTAATATGAATAATAAAACATGCTTCAAATGCATGTGGAAGAGAACCTAATAAAGTAGAAAGCCAGGCCTCCAGGAGACGACGGCGAAACAAATTTATTGACTGAGAAAGCAGCCCTTGATAAATAATTAAAGAAATTATTTGCTTCACTGTTCTCTCGGGAGCTCAAGGGACAGATGCTGGCAGCCATATGTATCTTCATGGGTGCTGAGGGCCGTGTGCCACAGAGGGCTTACAGCATCCTCAGAGTGGAAGCGATGGAGCTGCAGCCAGGCACAACTCTGCGCCGCTTGTGTGGGAATGGAAAGATGCACACGGAGTAAAAGAGGGAATGGGAGATTTATATGTACATAAACCGAGGCTTTTTCTCAAGACTTCTGGCTGTGGTGCTCAAACATGGACCTTTTATAAGTAATCAGTCCAAGCCATTAAGTTAGACAAGTCAATTGAAACTTATGTCTCAGAGAAAAAAATCCTTTCTTCATTTGTGTGAGCTAACAAGGAGAAACATGAAAAATAAAACCCTTGAGGACTGAAGCAGCTAGTAGTTTTTATTAGAATTAATAGCTTGGGGTAAATGCGAGGCTCCTTCACAGCCCTTCTTGACCTGCTAACTTTGAATTAAACTACATTTTGCTGTCACTGTGATTTAACTTTCTGTTCGTTGCCTCATGATTTAAGAATACACCTTTTCCCTGCTGAAAATACAGCTTGTGAGAGGAACTTGGGTTTCAGCTCAGTTGCTTTACATGTTGATAGCAAAGCCTGCACTACACTGACTTTTCTTACTTTTGGGGGAGTATTTGTTAAAAGACAACCTATTATATTCTGCTCTAAAAAAGTCTTTGAAAGACAGGAAATAATGTGCTGCTCTCAGAACGGGTTTTTCGAGATGTATTGAACTGGCTGTGTAAATGCACAGCCTTATTAGCTCCAAAAGAAAAATAGAAGGAGCAGGATTTTCATTGACAAATGGTAGCTTGGGTCACAAGTCAAGGATGACTTTAAGAACATATCTAACTTGAAGCGCGTGAGTCGTTCTTGGGAAGAAATATCATACTTTCCTGAAAAGAAACCTCATTTTCTGCATGTCAGTCTGCAGAAATACATGGAACTGGCACAGGAGGAAGAGATAAATGTATGGAAAGGGTAAATATTTTATTCTGCCCTTGTATGAAAGTGTTAGGCTCTTCCTTTGCTATTCAACCCTGTCTCCTCCTGGATTTCCTTCCTCTCAAAATCCATTTGCATTACTGCAGTTATGCCTGATGGGGAAAACTGTGGTATTAGATCAGACAGGCAAGATCAGTCGTGCTAAAACATTAACAGGGAGGACATTTAGTGGTTTATGTGTCTCCCAGTATCTCTTCTCTTCTGTCCACTCTTGTAGGCAGACAATGCATAAATCGTGGACCAAATAAATAGGTTTCGCTACCGAAGGGTGAGCGTGCAACTCATGAGTGGTGGAGCATGGCACTGAGACGAGCCAGGCATGTGCGGTTCGTCTTCAGGAGTGGAAAATAAATTGATTCTGAGCCTTTCACTGTGTCTGCTGTATTTTCCACTTCATCTATCTGGCTGTTTATATTTCATCTAACAATGGGGACATTCACCTCTCTGGGACTGCGCAGCGGGCCTTGAGCTCTGGATCATGCAAAAACATGGTCACCTTTAAGCAAACTCATCTGCTGTCTCAGATGTTCTTCCAACCCCAGGAAATCCCCAGGAGGCTTTTGTTCTCCACTTCACGTGCAAAGTCTGCACATCATGCTAAGTCTCCTGGTCTGTGTCGCTGTCACCAGTCCAAACAGGGAAGATGGTGATCCAGGTCTGGGAAGGATAAGTGAAAAAAAGGAGCTGGCACAATCCAAGCGAAGCGTGACGGGCTGACGTGGGAGATGTTTATGACTGGTACACACTTTGCAGCCTTTGCAATCTACTAGGTTAGGGCACCAGTTATACCTGGAATATATAGTGTAAAAGAGCCTCCCTGGACTGTGCGGTAACATCAGCAATACAAAAATGCGCTTTAAATCTCACTGAAGACCAACTAGAACATGAGCTATTGTTTGTTCTTCCAAGATGCAATGTTTCACTGTTTGCTTTCACTTCTTTCTTAGATGAAGGACAGAAAAATTCAGCTTCTTTGGAAATGTCTTTTTTCATAGAAAGGTGAAGATGCCAGGGCAGAGGAGAGTCAAGCCCTGGATGTTTTGCCTGGAGCAAACAAGGTTGAACAGGACAAAACTCCACCAGGGACACACCAACTAAATGGCTTGAGATGATAAAGAAACGAAAAATACCAGTCTTGCTTTTTTGGGAAAAAACCCGTGTAATGTGAATCCTTGGAGCCTTGTAGGAGTTGCCAGCCTCAGGAGCCCCCTGAGGTGGAGAAGCTTCCATCCAACTTCCACATCTCGCTTAACATCCCCTGTGATCAAGGGAACTGAAACTCCCCAGGAGCCTAATGATCTCTGAGGAGCCTTTTCCTCCTTCTCATTGACTTCCTGCCATTGCAGCCGGGTGAGTTAAACAGCCCTCCTCCCTCTGCTATGCCATTTCATTTTCTTCTCTCATGTCTAATCAACTCAATATCTACTATTTAATTTTAACAAGACCGTACACTGTTTCCTTTTTAAAAATGGTGGTTTCTTCCACAGCTCTTCATTACAAGATCTGAATTATTTGATTCTTTCATTTTGTCTACTTTGAGCAAAAAAGCCTCTTCCCTCCTCTCCTGTATCGATACTGGACAATAAAAACCGTAGAAAGCATAAAAATACTGTAAAAAAAACGCTTTTTCCATTTATGCCTCATTCCAGGCACTGCTGCTTTTCACTCCTGCTCCTGTGAAGTGTCCAGATGTCACTGAAAAACCAAAAGTATGAAGAAGAAGCTGGACAGCTACATTTCAGGCATTTTTTAAACTGGTGAGCTGTGGGCCCAGAAAAAATGTAAACATTTGTACTGAAACTAGTAATTCACCATTCTGCTAGTGCTGGCTTTGCTTTAAAACTGGTCAAAGTCAGAGAGGAGGATTTTTTTTCCCTTTTCCTGTAGATATTCAGGAGAATTTTCCACTCTGTCACTGAGCTGTTCAGCTACTCCAGTGATGAGCTCAGTAGGAAAAAAATCTCTGCAGCTAGATAGATGAGATGGAAATGTCGGCATCACTGCACTGTATTAAACAAGCTCCATGATTACACTCGCTAGAGTTCCTCTTTGAATTTAATGGAAAACTTTATATTGATGGAATGCCTGATTAACAGGGATTTATAAGAGAAGCCCTGTTAATGTGGAAAGCATATAAATCTCAAATATCTGTATCTATTGCCCATCTTTACTAGATTCTTCACACTTGGTTCAGGATTTAACTCTAGTAGGAAACAACTTTTCTGAATCCAATGGCCATACCTAGAACACAGCCCTGCAAACTGCACGTTTGTTAAATAGTTTCTTAAAAGGCTCTTCAGATTAATTGCAGCTGCAGGAAAAAAACAGATTAAAATACGTGTTTATCCTCAGCTTTGGGATGCTTCAGATTTAGCAGCTTCACTAACAGGTTATGGTGATAAAGGGGTTTTCCTGACATTAATGCAGTAGCCTGTCTCAACCTGAGTCTCTAAAGCCAGCTGGGGACGTGACACACTATAAGTTGTTCAGATCCTTAAGTCTTTTTCATGCTTGTTTTTTCCCCAGAGCTTTTTCTATTGTAGAACCATGCACAGATTTACATTGGCATAAAACTGCTCTAAGAGGGTAAAAAATCAGGCTGTGGCTTTGTGTCTGGACTCCTTTGGTTTTGCATTTCCTCAGCATCTCCTGGCCCCAGGAGCAGCCCCAGAATAGACCTGGGACCAGCTTGGAGAGACCTCACCAGCCCTCTGTGTCCAAGCAAGCCATGGTTGCATGGTACCATCACTTTTTGACTTGGAGTAGAAGGACGTTAGAGGCTTCTGATTTAATCGACATCTTACCCTAGCACTTGCACCAGAGGTACATGGTACATAGAAAGTGAATTCACCAGCCAGTGTGCATGAGCTATTTCATTTTCCAGTCATTTCTGCCTCCTAGATCTTAGATTCAATCTGATTTTATAAGGCTTCATGCCACGAGGGCCAGATCTATACGTATCTGAAAACATGGCTGATAGAATTCAAATGAAAAAAATCAAACCCAAATTAATCACCTTTTCCATTTTCAATTAATTACATATTTTATTGATAGGAACAGAAGGAATTCACATTCCTGTTAAAGCTTTTTGGTCTGGCATATTGGGGTATTGATCAAATTTGCTGAGAGAAATGGTTGCCCTTGCGGGAGATTGCCTGAATAAAGATTTCAGTATCGGGCTCTCCAGCACTTAAAATGTTTCATTACTCAAGATCCTGGAGTATGAAGGTTCTTGCAGCGGATGTGTTTTGCACTGAAATGTAATTGAAACATATAACCCGGGCAGGAGATGCCTTAGACTATGCTAAAATAAATACATTACATGGTAGACAGAGTTCATATCGAAATAGGTAAATGGCTTGCCTAGTAAAACATGACAGATTAAACCAGGTACCACAGCGAAGCCAAAGTGCTAGGCAGCGCGTTGCCATAAATTTCTTCAAAAAAGACAATTTTGCACTGCAAAAATTGAAGCCGAAGTCTTACTTACATCAGACACAACCTTTGGGGCATCGTAAAACAGCATTGTCCAAGTGGAAGCCTTCTAAATTAATGTATTCCTTGATGGGCTTTGGTTCCATGTCACTTGTTCAGTCAGACTGTTTTGCACGTGAGGCACACAGGCGTAGTTGCAGCATAACAGGAAAAAGGTGGACATGGAAAAGAAAGAAAGAAGGAAATGAATTCTCGGCCATGAACTCGAGTTTCATTCATGAAAATTTAGGGTAGTTCTAAAATCTTCCATTTATTCTACTTTTCTTTTTCTGCAGATTTGTGCATAGCAGGAAAAAAGAAGTGTGGGATAATTATTCCAAATACAAAATGTTTTCACAATTAGTATAGACACAACAGGCGCTATTCTAAGAAATTCAGCTCTGATCTTTATCTCAACTGCTGATGTCTTATATTCTTCTTGTACAAATCCACAGTCACTGTTCTTGCTCTAGTTTTAAAGAGTATATGTGTGTCTAAATTAATACCCACAATGTCCTTCAAGTACTGCTTAAGCAAGGTTGAGAGTGGTCTGAGGCAAACGCTTGGGTAAAATGGGTGTCTCCACGTCAGTCAAAGTTAGAGGGTTTGCAGAGATGAAGCAGCATGGTGATTTATTCGCATATATATCACAACAACCTTTTTTTTTACTTTCTTTTCCCATTACTAGATAGTGGTGCAGTGCAATATTCGGTATGTCAGAATAAGAAAATGTTCTCTCCACATTCCCTTCCCCAGGGTTTGAGATTGCCTGTCAACCGGGCAGAAGACAGAGCTGAAAATGGTAAAGACACAGCAGAATTCCCTTCCCTGAAAATAACCACCTATGAATTCTTCATGGGAACAGTCCTCAAAACACCTGCAGGCTGGGACCCTGCTCTTTGACTTAAAGTCACCGTGTCTTTGACTACAAGTTCCACCTTTGTTTCACTAGCGTCACCCATTTAAAAGAAAAAAAATTAGTTTTCTCTCCTTTCTAAAATGCACTGAAATGCAACCCCTGAAATTTCAAGCACAGAAGATTTTTATCTCTGCAGCTGGAGAAAAAAAAAAAGAGGTGGTGTTTTTGTTTACAGTTGTTTTTTTTCCTTTCCTCTTTGGCTTTGGACAGCAAACGATGACCCAGCTGGATGAGCAAGCCGGGGAGCTCGGCCGGACCACTGCTCCTGCTCACCCTGGCTGCGACCGCTGCGGCCCCACCGCGGTTCTTCCCCACCATGCCTTGCAGGGCAAGGCTCCATGCTACAGGGCCTGTATTATTTCTTCGTGATCGCAGACAAGAATATTTTGTTTGAATCTAAGATTTTATCTGAAAAAGAGTATTATAGTTTTCTTGGCACGTACAGATGGTAGCCTGATGGCGAGAAGTGTTTGGAGACCCTCATGGGGAGACAGTGCAGCACTTTCCCGCGCCTTCCCTTACGACCAATGAATCACAGCAACTGGTAGCAGGATTTGTGAGCACAACATTGCATGTTTGACCCAAAGCTTCATGATTGGCTTCTCCCAGCTGTTTGCTTGGTCCTGCCCGGTAAGACAGATGCCAGTTGTTATGGAGAGAAATTCATGGCTCTTGGAGAAAGAATATGAATCACGAAAGGCAGCACTTGGATGTGTTATTTATTCCCCCAGTGGGAGCTATTTCCCTCAGAGCTCTGCAGGTGGGACTCAATAGCGAGGTGACGTGGGGATGGTGTGACAAAAGGAGCACCTTCTGTCACCTCTCATGCATTTGCACTCCCTTCTTCACCACAGAAGGAAGTCCGCTACTGGAGTTCAACGGCAGGGAAAAGATGGACTGCTGATGGCAGCCCTGCAACAGATGCAGTGACTACGGGCTGCAGACTCCATCTGAGTCAATGCAGAGTTCCCAGGGAGCTGTAATTAATAAAGATGATGAGTCAACATGGATCCTTTCTATTTTGTCTTTCTTTCCACATGCCTGCAAGAATGACATAATGAACCATTAAATAATATCCATATCCCAGGACAGCTTTGCTATTGGGGCACATTATCACAGCTGCCCCGTAAATATCGGTGCTGTGTCAGGAGGAGCTTCTGATGCCATCTTCCAGGCTCACATTTCTCACGCCTGTCTAAGAGCAAGTTCTATTTCAGTGATGAACGAGGAAATTGTGATGGTAAACAAGTCTTTGATCTAGCAGGGAAAAAAAGTTATTAAAAAGATTTGAAGTGAGGCTAATTCAGATTTGAAATTAACATTTCTAGCCATTAAAATAACTTATCTTGGAGGTAAATGGACTTTCTGCTCTGCGATACCCTTGACTCAAAAGCAGTCGACTGTAAGAAAGCACAGCTAAAGAGTATGGGCTTGATGAACAAATTACTGAGCAGAGCTGCTCAGCCCTGTGACAGACAGTGATGGTTTGATCTGAAAATCAGAGGGGTTGGTTATTCTCTTGTCTATTCCACAGTTTAGAGATCGTTTTTGGAGATGTCCAAATTTGCTGTTCTGAATAAGCAGCAACTGGTTATTCCTTGGTGCAAATGTTAAGGGGAGACTAAGAACCGGTTTGATGCCATTTTCAGTATCTGGAGAGAACATGCACAACAGTTAAGAAAACAGTGATCTAAGGAAGAGAAATGATGGAAGCTTCCTCCTGGGAAGGAGAATGGAAGGAAAATACAAAAAGAAAATGGAAAAGAAACAGTAATAGTTAGTCCAAGAGCATGAGAGAATCTTTTTCTGATTTTAATGATTTTAAATTTTACTGTCATTCCATGCCTGGAAAGTCTCAGACGTTTTGTTGCCAAACTCAGGCTTGCATTTTGTCCTTAACGCTGAAGGATAAGTCCACTGGCTTCACTTTGTGAAGAGGATGAAGAAAAACTCGGTAGCTCCTGCTGGCTGGAAATACCGGCAGCTTTACCACTGGTTTCACTGGAAGCAGGATCAAAGTTTATAATGATTTTTGTTGCTTTTATGGTTAATAAATATTATTTATTGCTGCAGTAGTGCTGCAGTATGAGCCCTAAAAGAAGCTGTAAGGTAGGAACGGTAACGCTGCCCTGCTCCCTCGGAGAAGCGGTAATAACAAGAGAGAGCAGAGACAGAAAAGTAGAGCGGGATTTTGATGCAGGTAACAATAATGATGATTACGGACAGAAAAACCCCAACGATTGCCTTGTGCTCGCCTGAGATACCTCAGAGCTATGATTCAGAAAGAACAGTCCACCAGTATAAAATATATAGACGTTGTAACACAGCATCGGGATAGCACGAGTAAGCCTGAGTAATCTGCTGTCTGTCTGGTTCTCGCCCCTGAGTTAAAACTTACCGTCTGCTTTAACTTGCACATCGACGGGGTTGTTTTTTCCCTAGGCTTGCTGGAAGCATTACACATGCAACTCATGTCACCGGTCTGGCTCTGGGTTTTCTTTTCCTTCTACTGCATCATCTCTCATTTTCTAGGGAAGATTATTTTGAGGTCCAAAACACATGACAGAAATCACCTCGTTTCCTCCAGTCAGAGGAAGTGCCATCCTCTCGCACTAACATGTAGTTGGTGTTTAAGCTTCTGTTTTCCCCTCTACAAACCGGTGGAAATACCTGGGGGAGGTGAAGCAGTTCTGTAATAATCAAGGTTGCTCGGAGACACAGCGGTGGAGCAGCCAGCGCTCCCTCCTGGGATCTGTCTCTGCTGCTCCTAATGTCCCCAGACAGGCACATCGCTTTCCATCTCTTTATCATTCAGTGGGCATCTTTGCAGGTACAAAGCGCAAAGGGAATGCAGCGTTGGGTTAGAACTCATTTTCAAATATCTGGTTTTAAACACAGCTCTGCAGGCTCTGAACACTTCTGTGGGGACGTGCTCCGCAGCCGTCAGCCGTTGTACCGTCTGTAGTGCGTATTTCAAACCCGCTGTGAAGCCCGTAGCCGGAGGGCCGGGCTGTCAACACCTGAACTACCTGAACTTTCAGCTTTCACTGAAATTTCTCTGAAGTTTGGGTCACCTTCATTTTACATCAGTTCTTTCCCATCCTGAGCACAGCTCTGTTTAATTGCACGCCGTGGCTGTTTGAAGTAGTTGGGAAATTATTTAGGCCTGATAGCAGGGATTTCCTACCAAGCCTAAGGAAGTTCGGCATTAAAATCTCATCAGAGTTTAACGGAAACCAGGTACTTCAACCCAACGAACAGTTCTGACTTACAGAAAATCCCATGGACTCCAGACGAGGCTAACAGCTACCAAATGTGTGCACGGAGAGTTCTGCATCCTGCTGCAGATGCCATTGAAAAGATTGAGGTTGTTTTCCAAAACACACAGCGGAGGAAAACAAGCATATAAACATTACAATGGCAGTCTAGGAAAAATAGAGCAAGGGAAAAGGCTTTTCACTTTATTCCCAGCAAATGGGGAGGGTGTCAGTAGCTTTTTTCCTCGACCCTCTAAGATTGGATTTTGCAGGGCTTTTTTCAAACTGTTCTGTTCTTTGGTCCTAAAGGAATTCTTAATCAAACAAAAACGACACCTGGTTTTAGAGCTCCTTCCCCGCCTCCCCCTAACCCCGCTCGCTCTTCTTCCTCTTTTTGGGTAATGCTGAATCTATTCTGCAAAATCTCAGAGAAACGCCTGCGTCTGGTGGTGGGATTTCTGTGGTTTTTCACACAGCATCCATTTTCTGAGAACGTTAAGGAAATACTGGCAGGTGTCCCGGCATCCACAGACAAGACATTTAGAAAAATCACTCAAAATGGAAAGCAAGAGACATGCCGTTGATGGCAAATCATTCTTAATAGAAAAACTAAGGTCAGTGAAATAACTCAGCAGAATGGCTGTAATTTTTTATTACTCTCACAGCAAAGTGTAATCTTAATTTCAAATGTGAAAGAACAAATAGCAGTTAATGGAAAAAGGTTTAATTCTTGCTCCATTAGTTTTAGCTCATGGAGTTAACAAAAATCAGCTGATAATTTACCTTGGGGTTCAGAGGGAGATATTCCAGATTTACATATATGTAAACGAGAATCAGGCTAAAAGTCTGGAGTATTCTTGGTAAATTGTTTCTACAAACTATGATATACATTTTCATTAATTGTGCGCGGAAGAGCAGCTTGTGTGATAAAACATTCCTAGAGCGCCTTACCTACCTGTTCATCTTTTCAGCGTTTGAGAAATAGTCCCCTTCTATTTTCAAACAATATGCAGTAGTTCAATGTCACAGACAAACGTGTGCTGCAATATTTAGACTTAAATTATAACATCTTGGAGTCCTAAATGGGGAGGAACACGCAGCGTGTGTCTGACTCATTTGAGGTATGATCCGAGTGCATCTGCGTCGGATTTCTGACGAGCCTCTACCCCTCCCAGGAGGCATGTTTTTACAGGAGGTTGGATGAAGCCTTCAAACAAGTTTTGTCTAGATCTTTGAATGGGTATTTTGAGTGCTGGCAGAGCACACTCGAAATCAGCATCGGGAGCTGGGAGCTGCTCTTGCTGCTTCTGCTCTAGACCCACTCACTGTCTCAGCCACCCGTTTCACACCTCCGCCGCTGTCTTGTCTGCTCTGACAAGCCTTCGTTCTTTGGTTGTCTTTTTCTTCGTTTAAATTGACGGCTCATTTTCACTTGCTTCCAGAGGATGGGGAAAGCATCCTTTTTCTTACATACAAACCATGGGGTACTGCCTCGAATTCCTTTCTAGAGCATCGTCTCAAAGCCTGGGCTCCTGGGCATAGCGTGGGGCTGTGAGAGAAGGAAAAAACGTGGAGGAAAACACTGAAAATTAATAACCTGCATGTGGGCAGACTTTGCAGGCACACGCCCTTGCTTGTTCCCATTTTTGTTTTCTCCCTCATTAGCGAGTCTAATGGTGCTGCTGCCAAATATACCTAACTTGGCATCCACTCATTGCTCCCCAAAATAACCGATGAATTTTTTTAGACAACAGCAACTTGTATAAACTTTGTAAATGTTAAACCTGAACGCACCAACTCTCCAGAAACATTTGAGATATGTAAGTTCATTGGAGAATCCCTAAACACCTGCTTCCAAATGTGCATTTTCAAGTGCTCTGCTCAGCTTCCGTCGTACAAATATACAAAATCACAAAATGATGTTTATTATTTCCATAGTCCCCTGTCTGCAAACACTTACATATACGTCGGAGTTCAGATCTATGACTACTCCCACCGGCTGGTAAAATTAAGCACGCGCATAAACGCTACCGACATCGGAGCCTTAATTTGTGTTCCTTTGAACTGGCAAGGGGCCCATCTTCTGCATAGCTTTAATTCCACCAGACAGGCTCCGTGCTCAGAGAAACACATTTTAAAAACGGAGTGTCTGTATTAACAAGCACTTCCATGAGCAATGAAACTAATGAAGCTTGCTTTCGTACGGTTTTGTCTCTCTTAGTTGGATTCTCTGGTGCCTAATAAAGTGAGAACTCCATCAGAAGTTTTTCTCACGAAGGAGGCATTTGTACCGTCTCCTTCCTGTATAGGAGGACAGGGACAGGACAAATGAAGGTATTTCGCCTCCTTTTTTACCCCCTCTTTTCATTACAAAAGGAGTATGAGTTCTGAACGCGCACTTTTCATTTCCACTTTTGTGGAACTTGGAGAAATATCTTATTTTGGAGATGGATACACAATCACTGAAAATTGGTTAAAATTAGTCAAGGAGCTCAAAAGCTATGCGAGGGAGGACAGGACAGAGAGATGAGGTAGATTCAATAGGTTTGGGGGTTTTAGGCAAACAGGATTACAGGTTTTAAATCCTTGTCCAATTTCAAGGTGCATTAGGATGCCAAAGGCATACGTGAAGAAAAGAACAATTTTCATCATGGTATCAGTAGTTTACACTTCTCTCCTAAGACAGGTGTAAGCAAAGTGAATAATTAACGGCCTCCAGTACGTATCATACGTGGATATTGTATAGTTAGCAAGTATTCCTTGGGTCATACAAAATTAAGCTCTGATGCCTGTTTTGTGGACAACCTGGACTTCTCGGCCCCTTTCCCTGGTCAGTCTTACGGGGAGAACCTCACCCTGTGGAAAGCCATCTTTACAGAGAGCTGGGAAGGCGTTTTCTCATGCAGAGTGCCCCTATCAGTGGAGATTTCTGTTTCAAAATGCTCTGCAATAAGCCAGGACTGTTTGAGTTTGAAAAATGCTATTAGGCATATTCAGTATTAACAGCTCAGGCTCCAGCAGGAAACCTACAATTGATAAATAGACACTTCATCTGAACTTGGCACAACCTTCAGTCAGCTTTGCATAGCTCTGGATGGTATTACAGATTGCGAACGGAGCGGAATACATTGAAGATGGACCAGGTGATACCAACTCAACAACTTGCTAAATTCAACATAAAATATTTCCCCATGTATACGGGAGTATGTTTACTGCAGGGATAAGTGCAACGCTTGGAGGTTCTGGTATGTTTGGAGAGGGAACCGAAATGTAACCAAAGATCTCGCAGGAAAACATTGGGAGCTAGTTTCTCCCCCTTCTGTAATGTATATTAATAACACATTTCAAAAATCTTCCACCACTTCGTAGCTGCTTCTTTACTTGCAAGGATTCAGATGTCCAAGAAAAGTCCTCTCCTTGTATGATTTAAAATATATTAAGTACTTTACTGGTATAAATCAATTAGGGCTTAATCCAAAGGCCACCGAAACCTTCCGGGATATATTTTAAAATTTATATTATTAATATGCATATTTTAATTCTAGTGCAAAGGCATCTGAGAGGAACTAATAGGAATTAATAGGTTAGGTATTAATTTCAAAACCTTGGACCGAAGCACTTTCTTAAATCAGATTCTTAACACTAAGATGTAATTTTCTATCAAACCCGAGGCTGGTGGCTATAGCGTGTCGCACACAGTATTCTTTCTGTGTCATGAAAGCATCAGTCTCAGCCTGGCAACTTTTCTTCGTAGTGAAAAATGGTCATTTCTGGATCTCACCTGCCTCTTCATTATTAAGATATTGCCCACTTGAAAGACTAGCTTTGTATCAACTTATAGCACATGGGAAAAGGGAAGGGGAAGGAGAGGAATGCACATGCCAGTCAATAGACGCAGAGAGGAGAGGTTATGGAAGGCGATGTTATCTATTAGAAGAACAAAGGAGGAGTGATATCCCTGAAAAGGCTGATGGAAAATCAATCCCCCAACATGCCACTAGTCCATTAATGTCAGACAACTTCCGCCTGGAATCCTTGCTGGGGACAAAATGCAATATTCGACATTTGGAATATGCCCTATACAGAAAGTACATCCACTGACAACTTCTTTCTTATTTTTTTTCTTTAACCCCCCCAAAGAGAAAAGCTGTAGGAATTCAGTACTTTTGAGCCCACAGAGTCCATGTTCCAGATAAGCGAGGAAGTGGCAAGGGGAGGATTTCATAGCAAAAAGATCTCTCAACAGATATTCAAATAAACCTGGGAGTAGACTTTGTGCTGATATGGGGGGTTGTAAATCTCTGATGTTAGTGAAAAAAATTTTCTGGGTGGAAGAAATAAATCTTTCCAGACCTCCATAAACCATGCAAAAGAGGCTTCTACTACCACACACCTGCTGTTAAATTTACAGTTTTAACAGGGCTTAATATAATCTATGGATGACAGTGGCTATAACCACAAAATAACTCAGCTCTCGTAGCAGACAGGCACTGCTGTGCCTTGGCCACACCAAAACGGGACCCCGCACCCACCTGTGCACCCAGCAGGCAGTGATGGAGAAGAGCACCCCATGCCACCACGGCAGAGTGATAACTACTGCCACAAAGTGACCCCCAAACCCAAAAATCAGAAACTGCTGGGAAATCCAAGTCACGCTGCCAGTTCCGGCAGAGCAGCTGCCAGACCTGGCTCCCTCCTGATGGTCTTTCCAGTAAGCACATTTTTAAGACAACTTGTGGCTTTCAAGCCCAGGACACCATGATTTTATCTCCCACTGCCATCCCCGCATCTCTCTGCATATTGCAGTTACTTTCTTTTTTCCATCCTTCCCCGCATCTCTCTGGAAAGGCGATTCATTTCCTGAGGACGAGTAATGGCTCTCAGAGTCCCAGCACACGCCAGCTGCTTGCAAAAATAGTCAAAATCTTGACAAGTGCTCACCAAAATGGATGAAGGGAGATGCATCTTCTTTACGACAGAGATTAACAGTCAGTGTATCTCACATCTGCATATTTTCAGAAAGTTTAATGTAGGCAGTGTCTCTGTATGACCCTCTCAAGTGCTTTTGCACAGAGCTGGACAGTATGCACGGCTGTTCCTTGTGGTAAGCAAATTCTATGGATTTCCCAGTAGAGCAGCAAATTCTTCTTAACATATCTTGCTGACTCTCCAGAAAAAAAGTGAGTAGTTTCTTAAGCTCCTCATATTTTAGCTAGAATTGTCAGTTCTTCATCCAGCAGTTCCACCAGCAGACAGGGCCTTACCTGCAAGTTTCACTATTTTTTTTTTTTCTGGGGCAAAGGGAAAAGTAATTATGTTTTAACAGCTGAAAAGAATATTTTTTCATATGTATTATAAGTTCACAGAGGCTCTCACAGGAGCGGGGATAGAGTGCATGGGAAAGGTCTGCCACAATTCCGAAGGGAGTCCATCAGGGTCTGTTTTTATTAAGTTTAACACCAACTATATTTCTTATGGAGTTATTTTCCTCTCCAAGGATAATTTGTCAGAATCAGACAGGCTATTCATTTCTCCCTGCTTGTAAATACCCACTGTGTGCTCCATCACCAGCACACTCTTCTCAAGTACAGGGGGACTCATAAAACCAAGCAAAAGTCTCATTAATAACTGAAGAATATTGGACCTTTTTTTTTCTGCAATAATATTTAGAAATAAAACTATTGGCTCCCTCTTTATTTGCCATGCAACGCACTGTAATGTTCAGTCATCCACTTTGTACAACTTACTACCCTAATTCTGGATTACAGAGCCGGAATATTAAGCACTGTACACTCTCTACAGCAGCCTCCTCCAGCTTCTGGATCCTTGGTGATGCTCTGAAAAAGCCCAGCACTTGGCTTCTGTTTTCTCTGTCTGGATGAGTTTTACTTCCCCAGGGGTTTAGGCAACAGATTCCAGGGAAGCCAAATGTTCTCTGCCCTCCAAGCAGGAATTAATTTGCTCTTTAATTAAACAGATAAATAACATACACATCTACTGCTGTGGCGTTTTACCTCTCATCGCTGGGGCTGTCAGCTTCCTGTCAGCATCTTGTGTTTAAAAACAACGGTTTTTTCTCTGCTGACGTGAGACCACGGAGCCCCTCTCTTTTAACAGACTTCCACCGACTTCTGTTAGTCCAGACTGCGGCTGAACAAATTAATGGGTCCTTAGTCTGATGGAAAACATGAGAAAAAATGCTGGGTTGGGGTGAATATGGAACAAGGTTAGTGAAGAGTAGATTCAAAGATTAAAGATTAAAAAATCTTTAGCATTCAACATAATTTAGTTTTATTATTAACAATAGAATAGCTGGTCTTTATTTACGGAAGGCAAAGCCTAACACAATTCCTTTTCCTTAGAATTCACTGAAAACATTCAAGTAAGCCTCTATAATTCAGCTTGCAACATAGAGTAACATTTTCCAAGGCTTCAATCCCGCAAAATTTGTCCTTTTCCAGCTTTATCTAATGAATTGTTTTCACCAGCAATGACAAGCTTGCCTCCATCAAAAGGAAAAACTCCCTTCACTTCATGGAGACCCCAATCTGCAAAGGGATGATAGAAGTGTGTGTGTATTTACATCTCCAAGGTACCAGCCTAAACCAAGTGGACACAAGCTCTAGATCCACAGATCATTAAAACTCCTCACAGGAAGAAGATTTTTTAAGACCACAGTGATTGTTAATTTGGACTATATCTACCCAAACATAAGCCTAAATGTGTGGGGTCAGATAACTCAAATTTTTATCCTGGATTTGCTTCTAATTTCCCACTATCTCAATCCAAACAAGTGTGGATATTGCAGTGTTAGCACACACCCACCCGCTCTGTCCCCACTGGAAACGGGGAACAAGTCTTCCAGGCAACGCTCTGAAAGTAAAAAATAATTTTAAATCCTCTGTATACAATACATCCTTCAGAAATACTGCTGAGTACAGCAGTGTAAGACACTTTGGAAGCCAGGAGGTTAATCTGGTTTGTAGACATAGTTGTGTGCTGGGATGGCAGGAATAAAGCTGATTAGAGAACCTTAACTGGCTACTATCTTAATTATGAGGGAGATTTGCCATTGACTTGAGTGTCCTTTCAATGCTCCCCCAAATTTATGATACAACGCTGGCTATAAATGATACAAAACTAGAATGTCAGGACAGGTTTGATTTGGATACCCCGATCTTTTTGTTTGCTGACAAAGCTCTAGGTAAACTGTAGTGCTGAGGAAATAAATAATAAATTATGACAGTTAATAATTGATTATATTTCTTGATCTCACCATTTCACATTCAGTGACCTACCTGGCCTCCTCTAAGACTACAAAGATTACCCGCCAGCAAATGCCTTTTAATGGTTGCTTTTACCTCCTGTTTACTAGTATTGTTGACCTCGTTCACATCCTATAATGTAATTTTAATGATGACTTTATAATGAACGAGCGTGTGTCAGAGAGAACTGCAGCTAAGATTCAGGGCAACTCCAAAGCCTACAAAGCAGGCTAGCCTGAGCACATCCCTTTTCCCTTACTCAAGGGGTACACGTGGATTTAGTATTAGTTAAAGCAGGAAACATGTTAAACATCCAGAGTCTATTGACTGGGGTGGAATTCACAGAGATCCCAACACACTCTGGAAAATTTACCCAGATGTGCCCCAAAAGTGGTTTACAGAAGACTCCTCTGCTGTTGTGGTGGGCACGAGGAAGGTAACGGAGCAGGCACCTGGGGTTTACAACCACTAACTCTGGACCTGCCCATTAGATCTGGCTTAGAGACCCAGCCCAAACAACCCTGGCACAAGGGATTGAGTTTACGGTGCTCTTTGGAGGCTGGCTGGGGACAGATGACACCTGATGTCACCGCCTCTTCGCTGTGAAGTCAGCCCTAAACACTTTGTAAGGAAACCTGAAAGGACAGGCTGTACTACACAGCAGATCAGCACTTGGTGTCATCCAGCCGTGGGGATTTCCACCTGAACAGAAAAGCCCTAATGCTGAATCAAACCCTCTTTCTCATTTTTTACTCTGTGTGTTCAGTTAAAGTTATACTTCCAAAGCACAGGGAAAAAGGCTACTGCTTGACAGCTATTTTTTCCCCCACTACGCACATGCTCTGCATAGTTGCTATTACCTACAACAGTGGAAAATGAAGAAAAATTAGGACTCTGAGTACTAAGCTAAACATCAGGGCTTGTGTCATTCACAAATTGGTAAGAACAGGAATAATAGTCTCAACTACAAATTTAATTATTTCAGTTGCAACAATAGTTACTGCCATATACACCTAGGACAGGCAATGTTAGCTGTATGGGAATTCCAGGAAGAAAGTTGATATCTAGTGAAGATTAGAACAAGAAGACCTTACGTCCATTTTCTTTTAAATAATTGACAAAATTATCTGCAAAGTCAGTGCACTGCAGCAATAAGCTATTCTGAAATTAAGTGATAGTCGCTAAGAGAGAAATCTGGAATAAACACTACCCAGAAAGAAATTGATTCAGCATCTGAAAGGAAATTACATTTGTGAATTTATTTTTGCTGATAAAAACTATTACGCTTGACAACTTGCTGTGGTTCTTATAAAAATACAGTAGAGGGAAATTTATGAGCATAAAAATACTGTAACATTAGCAAAACGAAGCAAACTTTCTTTTGAAAGGACGCGTGTATTCACATATATATGTGTGTGGGCATAGACATTGCTCATGTGACCCAGACCCGTCCATGTATATCTAATTATGATTACTTATACATCCTGAATTTCTGCAGAGCTGGCAACAATCCTCCACAAATGTGAAAGCCCGTGGATTTTAGCAACTTTCAGTGCTACTTATTGGATTTCTCTGGTCAGAGAAAATGAGAAATCAGGAGAAGGAGGCACCAGGGAGAAAATTACCCAAAGCCGTGCAGCAGCATCGAGAAAGACATTAATGAAGCTGGCAAAAATTAGCAGAATCGGTTTCCAAATCAAACCGGCATAAGAGGCCCTTGCAGAGCAAAGCTCAAGTTGATGTATAAAGGGGTTTCCATGTTGATAATCTCAATATAACCTTCAGCAATTCTATTTCCATAGAAGTGTGAACAATGGTCTGGGAAATGTTATTGGCATTTTGGGGAGTGAGAAAATATCCCTCGTATTTAACCCCAGGGAAGGAGCAGCCAGGGTGAAACAGAGGGATGCTGAAATCAGAAAGCTCAGGGTTTTCTTAGCACAGGAGTGTCTGAAATACAGTCCCAGCCCCCAGGATGTACCGATAGCAGCATCCACATCTGCACTGCCTTGTGGGCTTTGCTGCAGATCTTCTCATGTGAATTTTTTGTGATTTAAGCTATTGAACTCCTGATAATTAAAATGAGTCAAAGTGAAAATGGCCATTTCCTTCTGCTGCTTATCATGCTGACCACTGCTGCCTCATGCTTCCTTGAAAAAATTTGTCTGAATTCACCTCGTGTCTGTGTGTTTTGAAGAGTTTCCCATTTTCTAGCACAGTGCAAATGAACAGTAACAAAAAAACCCTGAGCAATGGGAGCATCACCATCTCTGGTAAGAAAGGAACAAGGAACCTTACCCTTTAACAACCTGCTCACCCGTTAGCAGGACAAAATTGCCTTGTTCTCTTGGGAGTTCAGCTACCAGAAACTTTCTAGAGCCTTCTAGCTCAGCCTGCTCAAACCTGATCAAAGAAGCAGTTTTCTTTCTCAGGAGGAGAGTTGCAGGAGGTCTGTAATTCTCAGGGGCCGCAGGCTGCTTTTGGAGACCTGCTCCAGTCCTTCAGCGATGTGATCCAGCACACTGCGATAAGCAGTTGGGAATGCTGTGCACGCCATCTCAGCAATTTAATTACAATCAAATTAGTTATTTAATCAGGATATCAACTTGAAACAGAAAAAAAAAATCTGGCTTTTTCCTCTTCCTCCCCACACCTCAAGAATCAACTGATGAATGTGTAAGCAGCCAGGTTATAACAGCTGTTAGTTTGTGCTGTGCAAAAGCCTCCTTAAGCTTTTGCTGAACTTCGTTGGTATATCCCTCCATGCCATCCATCAACAGATAGGTTGAACCTGGTCAGCTATGGATCAACCTGCTATTCCGATAGGAGAGCTAGGCAAATCCCATATATTCACATTGACCATACCCCAGCGAAGGGGAAAAGTGCTTCTCTACCTTTTTCAGAGACTAGTTAGCTTCTGAATCTGAACTAGGTACCTCAGTAACATCGGGAATGCATGTGAAAACAATTTGCTAAAGACACATGGGAAGTTGATGACGGAAAGGAGGAAGAAAAGAGATATTCCTGGTCCCAAACCTGCATCCCAACCAACAACCTCCTTTTCCCTCTGACTCAGGAGGACACAGTTTTAGCAGGAAGACAAAGCAATTCCTTTTCACAGTCTTAGGGTCATAAATCACTGAAGCATTTGGGAATAAACCACTAACCCAAACAAAATTCAACATGGTACTTTTGATAACTTTATGGCTAAAGAAGCCGAGCTGTGACTCAGATATAGAACAGACTCCCCCTGCCTCACGCTGTTCAGCTCACGCCTGTCCTCTGCTTGCCTTCAGAGCTCCCCAAGAGAAAAGCCTTCTTCCCTTTTTCACTAATCGCCTCTGACGCGTAGTTGGCCAAGTGATCTGTGCGACTGTGTCAGGGGTGTTCTGAATCAGCCTCTTCACACACGGAGGAAAACAGATGGAGACGTGAACACCCTGCTGCCCTGAGCAGTGGCTTGTCCTTTGTGCCTGTGCTCAGGATGTACAAAATGCTGCCCTTCCGAGGCACCTCTATTATTAAACACAGTTTTCACAGGAGCAAATGATTACACAAGGCGCAAAGCAGGGGCTGCAGGAGCAGCTGAACCTGCTCCTGCTTGCTGGAGCACAAAGAAGGTGGAGGGAACACTTCCTTTCTGCTTGACATTACCTAAATTGTTTTATCGGCTGAACTAAAACACAAAGGAGAGAAAAAAACAGAACAGGACAAACTGGTTTATTTTTATTTTCTTCAGTCTTTCTCACCAAAGTGAAACACCCAGACAAATTCAGTCGTGTGACATGCTTTGGAGGGATAACATCCACAGTCCTGCTCTAGAAGAATAACTGCTCTTCGTTCCTCTCCTGTGTCTCCATTTAAGCAATAGTCCAGCAGCTGCCTATGCAGAAACAGGAGCAGCAAGTTTTCAATTTCTTTTTCTCTCTGAAGAAATTTAAACCCGATCTCGTCTCTGAGCAGCTGCCCTAAACACCACCACCTGTGTGTCTCCAGTGCTCCCAGCCCTGCTCCTGTGCTTGATGATGACTGAATTCATCAGTCATCATCATTGAGGCTAATGGGACCACAATGGCAATGAGAGCCAAGTGTGTCACTCCTGGTGGAGAAGCTGGTTGTACTTAGAGAGGTGAAGAGAGAGTGGTCTGACCACCAACCTGCTAAGTGCTTCTACCTGGCTCTGCTTCATAGCTGCGCAAGAGAGCACGTTTGGTTGGGTTTGGTTCTGGTTCTTTTTCAACAGCATCTAAGCGGCTGCTGCTCCAGCCCCATCTTCTTCAGTGACAGCACCGCCGAGCCCTCAGGTAGCTGCACAGTGTCCTTCAGCTCCTCGGTGTAAGCCATTGAGACAGCACAGGGGGCTGGGTTAAAGAGCCCAATCTCCCCGCGCTGCCTTTGAAGAAGTGGTCATAGATGCCCCTGCATGAGCTCACAGGTCCAGCAAAATGTGGAGCCAGTTCTGAAAGAGCAAGTCTGCAGCAGCCTGGTTCTCCTGGGATTTTTGCCGTTTTGGCCTTGTTTCAATAACTAACTGCACTGTGTGCTCCATTGGTCTCGGGAACAATTTGCAACCAGATTAAATCTCTGCTAATGTAATTGGTGTAAATGCAAGCCTGGCCTAGCTCGTGTCGGAGGAAATGTGCTCGGCAGTGCTGCGCACCGGCTGCTTGAGAGCATGGGGAGAAAGAAACATCTGGGCAGCTGTGAGCCGCAGCTGGGGCACAGGGAGGTGGGTGCTAACGGTGCCGTGTCAGCTTCTTCCCTCACCCGCTGGAAGGTGGAAGATGTTCAATATCTTGCTCTTGGTGCTGTCTAATATACTCTTATGCCTTTTCTTTCCCTTTTGTGTTGTGTTCTGCCTGCCTTGACCACGGTGAAAGGTAGCAAGCAACCATCACACGCAGAGGCCTTCCAGTAGAGCAGGTGGATGCCTTCTGCCGAGCCGAGGAGAATTTTAATTAGCAGGTTTTTGATCTTTCTGGTGCTGTCGGTGTAAGTCTGTCTGTTGAATCACACTGAGATCTCTCTATGGCGACAGTGAACTCTGATCATATGAGCACAAGATGCAAACAGAGACACAGCAAAGCAAAAATCATTTATGTAGTACCAGCTTTTCTTCCCCAGCTCTCTGGTAAGAGAACGATAAGCTCTACTTTGCCGTGTCATGGTGGGGTGGGAATGACTGGTGGCAGAAAGCAGAAGATGCTGTGCAGTTCCTGTCTGGCAGGAACACTTCCCACGTGTCTCCTGTAAGGTGCCACTGGGGAGGGGAGTTAATCATGTCCTGAAAAATAGCTGAGGTTGCATCATCTGATCGTCAGAAAACCCCTTGGTTTTTTGAAGTCTACTTCTACGGTGCTCAGCTACTCAGTAAATTCTGTCATCTTGTCCAGCTTTATGTATCATGTAGGCTTAAAAAAGAAGTCATTGCCCTGCCGCTATAGCCATTACAGGCGACAGGGCAGCAGAAAGCGTGCAAGCTCTTTGTCACATCGAAATGAGTTGCCATACTTGGAGGATGTGAGTGCGGTGTCTACACATGCAGAGCTGCTCTATTCCCTCGCTCTTTTTCCTCCCTCTCTTCTCCTCACCTTCTGCTCGGTCCTGAGCTCCCTTTGCTTGCGCAGAAGGTCTCCACCCAGTAATTTCCAATCTCAGCAGCAGGGAGGGTGACTGTCCGCTCATGTGAGGAGCTGCGAAGCCCTGAGATGAACCTTGCTCAGGGCTGTGCATGGTGGCTGCAGTTGTTTCTAACTACAGATCCAGGAGGTCTCTGTGATCTTCTGGGGCTTTAACCTGCTCTCTTTCAAAATTTGACTTCCAACCTCAGCTCATATTTTTGCTTATTACTAACATGATTATGGCTGTTTCCTCCTCTTATTTAATCTCTTTCGGTCCCCTGGAGCAGTCTTTCAGCATAATTGCAAATGAAGACAAAAAGCTTTGGTCGCTTCATAACTGCCTGTACAAATTACCAGTGCAGGGGTGTCCCGCCCAGCTCTCCAGCTCGGTGGTCCTGTGCACTACCAGAGCAGGGTAGCTGTGAAACATTGACATCTGGTTTGAGTGAAAAGATTAACCCTCTGCTTCAACCTAGCATTGCGTTTCATTCCAAAAATATTATCCAGATTTCCATGCTCTGCAAAAAAACCTCCGCTGCAGAAATTAGATTGTACTTAAATTTTTCGAAATATAGTGACTATTATTACTAAGATCTACCAATAGCTCCATCAGCCAATTATTCTATGATAACCCATAGTGGAGGAGTTTTGAGTGGCCATGGGACTAGAGTGATGGATAAAATCAAAACATTATGAACCATTTAAGAAGTTACCTGGAAAGACTTTGTTTTGGGGATGAGACAAAGACAACAGGCATCTGTAATACACATTTTACATGGTGATGCCCTCACCGTGAGGCTCTACATACTGGAGCAAGGCAAACAACAGTTACTGGACAGAGAATTCGAGGCCAGCTGGCTCAACAGTACTAGAGCTCTGTGGGATCTAATTCAGTGCAGGTCTTTTCCTCACTTGTACTTATTTCAAAGGTGCTGTTCGGAAATCTTCTCTTTACCCAAACTGAGGAAATATTATGTAGACGCTGAAGACAGTTAAGGGTCATGTTACCTGGCCATACCATGGGGACACTTGTTCTCCACATGGAAAAACCTTCCACAGCAGATGGTTCAAGGAATATGGATAAGATGTGTGGACGTTCTCCACATGTTGGTCACCTGGATGGCCGCTGCCATTCCCAGGACTGTCACCTTACACAGTATGTTAAATATTTGCTGCAGTACATTTGGCATTTTTTTGCAGATTTCTCCGTGTATCTTACAATTTGACATTTCCATTGGCTGCGTGTTCACTGTAAACACATTAATCATCTTGAGTTCTTCCCAGATCCAGTTGCAGGATATACACTATTCTGTAGAATTAATGTGTATTCAGATACAGACATGGAAAAATGTAAGAACATTTAACTTTGATTAATTAAACTGTATTAATTTAACAGATGGTGCGTTCTGACACCCAGCAGGCTTAGGCTTAGATTTGTGATACTTTAAAGAGGGATCACTGCCTCCATTTTGACATAAAATTTGAATCTCTATACAGCCCACAGATGTTCAACTTGGCATTTTTTTTTTTCTACTTTGTTTTGTCTTCAGCTTATGGTTCATGAGGACTGATTCAGTCCTGGGGCTCGTGGAGATTTGACACTACTGCCTTATCAATCTGCATCCTTGGTAAGGAACAACTGCCTCATTGTATCGGACAAACCCTGAAGCATCAATACAGAAGGATTTAGCAGCGAATCTCTTTCCTACTAGTAAAGCATTAACTAGTGCAGGGAACCCTTGCTATACTTTGGTTACTTTAAGAGGAACCTTCTGAGAGTTCAGATAGATTTCTTATTACAAAATTAATGTAGGAAGAAGCAAGACTTTACAGTGTTTTTAGAGGGATTCTCATAACAGATGTTTCCTTCTTGCTCACCTTGACCAACACCTATGCTCGTACACTGGATTACTGTGGGGTAAATCACAACTTACATTTAAGAAAACAGTTTTGAGCACGTCCAGTACAGAAACAGCTGGTGTTGGACTTCTCTAGGGTGCACTAATGCCCTGATACCCCTTATTTCTGAATGACCTGTGCAGCGCTATCAAAAATGAGCAGATTTTATTTATTTAAGTCTATCTATCCTACATTTTTCCACTGCTTGTAGTATCATATAGTAACTGCCTATAATTACAGGCTCTTAGGACTACGCTTATGCTGTCTGAAACTTGCCAAAATGCTTAAGATCTCCAGGAAGCAGAGTCTGCTCTTTGCTGCTATTCCTGATCATAATGACTTCCATGGAGCAGAATGTATTGGTGAGATTTCTTTTTTTTTTTCTCCCCCTTCCTATTCCATCAGAGGTTTCTAGAGGATTTTTAGTATTTCTGTTTCAGCACAGATCTGGACTAGCACCAGCTTGTGAGCATGTGTGCTGGATTACCTTGTAGGTCACCCAGTCTCACACTCTTCCACCAGTTTTTCTGCTTGTCAAAAAGATGTCTCCAAAATTGGCAGTTCATCTGTCACTCATCTGTGATCGCGATTATCCTGGGCACTTTTGGAAATCCAAGGCTCATAAGATGGCAGGTTCCTTACACAGATTCGTTCTCCACTTGTGTATATTTGATGGAAAAACAAAGTGATGAAATAATGGTATCACCAGGGAGAAAGTAAGGATGAAGTAATGCATTTACATAAACCCATGGATTTGCAGTAAAGAACAATGTTATACAAAGCAAAAATGCATTGGGAAACCCTCTTGAGCTCATACTCATAAGCCTGTAAAACTTGCCTGGGCTCACTCTGCCTCATCTTGCGGCTCCTTCCTGGGCCGCCCTGTTCAAGGGGCTGGTGTGCCCTGCTCCTCCAGTTGCCCAGGATGGCATGTCCCAGTCTTGTTCTCTTGCCCTCTGCCTCTTACCTTGCTCGTCCCATCTGGCAGGGGCAGCTGGTGACAGCCCGTAGCACTCTCTGCTCCTGGAGGAACATAGAGCACGCCCTTTAATGAGTCCATTTCTGGGTTTAGGCGCCAGGCTGCTTCCTCTTTCTTTTCAGCCTCTCAAAGCTCAGTGGCACTGCTCAATACCTCTCATGATATATAAGTTATAAGCAGTGCTAGCTTCTTTCAAGATTTATGACGTTTAGCTTGCTTTGAGCTCTTCACAGAATTTACAAATGACATATAAACACAACAAAAACCCAATTTGTCAGCTGGGTTGTGCAGTGCTCTACACATGCTTTTTTATATTTAGGAGAACCCTTCAGGGTCCCCTTCTGTAAGCTGGTCCTGCCTAGAGTCTGTTACAGGTAGGAAAGCTGCTGAAATTTCAACTAACCCTGGCCCCCAGAGTTGCTTAGTAACTACGAGTGGTTTCCCAGGCACAGCTTCCAAGTACCAACCTCGAAGTCAAGAACAGCCAAACCATACCTCTGAGGCAACCCACAGCTTGCAAATCGCTTCGGCTCCGTACCGTGCGATAAAGGAGCAAATGTCACTTCTGAATTTCAGCACACTTATTTTGTAAGTTATGACCTGAAAGAATCTCCAACAGAGAGGGTGTTTACTTGTTTTAGCTTACGTTGCTTTGGAAGGCATGTTGTGGAACTAAAAACACTTTATAAGCTGGAATTACAGTGGGGTGATGGGACTCGAGTGTCTTCAATAGGCTAAATTCAGAGACTAGGAAGAAAAATAAGATAAGTATTCACTTTAGAATTTCTTGGGTACCTTGAAAGGTTATGATCTTAAGACTTCAACCTCTCCAGTCCTTCTGTACTTAAATCCCATTAAGGAAGAACAGGGGAAAAACCCAATGGGGGAACAGAGGAAAAAGCTACAGTGGAGGAAAGGCAGAAGAGAAAATAGATGGTGCTTGGCTTTTGTCAGAACAGGTATAGAAATGGATCTGTCCATTGGATTATGTAAAATTATTAGGATTAATTGTCTGAAATGAGTAAGAAATTGTTGTGCAATGAAAATCCAGTTGTCTACTTAGTGGCTTAAAATTTTAGGCAGGTGAGACAGGAACGCTGCTGAAGCTAGTGAGTCAGGAAGACCATAATAGAAATAATTTCCTTCTTTTTTCTGTACATTTGTCTCTAAATAAAGACAGAAAACAGAGCTAATAACTCATAAAACTCTATCAGATAAGCTTGGGAATTGTGTCACTTCTTAACTAAACTCCTCCCATGCAGACAGCTAAATCATTCTGCATGGGTGCCAAAATCTGACAGCACCACACTGCTGTGCCTGCTTTCAAACGCATCCCTCGCAGGATGCGAGACTGACAGGGATGCTATGAAGGCACTGCAAGGGGGAGAAATGAAACTCTACAGACAAAATGTGACTCTTTCAATATGCTACCTCGCATTATATACTTCTTTGAGCTAAAAAAATTCAGTATGTGTGAAAAATATTGGCGTGTTGCTATTTTTTTTACAATGAGACCTCTAAGGAATTTTTTTACTTTTTTTTTTTTTGGAACCATATCACCAATTCTGTAGGTGTCCTTTGTGCCAAAAGCAACCGTTGACCACCAGGTGATGCAGGACAGGACTAAGCAGCGTTAGTCGCGTGTAGGTATTTCTCCTGTCAGCCGCACAAGGCAGCGCTGGGGATAGCAGGAGCACCCCGAGGCAGCTGAACCTCGGGGCTCTGCAGAAGGGGATGATACAGTGCTAGAGCTCGTTTGGATTTCTAAAGAACACATACTGTGTCCCCCAGGTATGTGCACCGATCTTTAACAAGGACCGCATGGAACATTTACGGTGTTGTATCAATTTTTCAGTCTCAGTTAAATACCTCACGTCTTGACGAATGTGAACTGTCAGTGCGTTCAGGTCTTGGGTTGGGATTTTTTTGTTCTCCTTTTAGTTTTGTTTGGGGATCGGTTGGTTGGTTGCTTTTGTTTAAAGCAGCAGAAAGCACGTTGAATGCTTCAGTCTCTGTGTTAACAGCAGCACAGTTTTAAACTAGGGAGTTGCATCACTGCGTCACAACCCCAAAGCCCAGACTGAGCAGCTCTCTTGCAGCTATTATTTTGTTTCTGATATTTACACGGCAGGGCTATGTAAGCCCATAAAAGTTCCAAAACGCAGATATAAACCCCTCGATTGCTGGGAGCCCCAGCCAAGTCTCTATTTGGGTAATTGCATTCTGCCTATTTAAAATTCACATGTCAGTTTTTGGTTTGATACTGATTGGACTCTTCTTCACTTTCTTGTACTAAACCATCTGCGCGCTTTTAGACAGTAACTGCGGTTTATCTTCCAGGTAGCTGCATTTCAGTCCCTGACGCAGGGGCTGGACGAGAGATGTCCAAGCAGCTTCAGTGCCATCAGCAGTTAAAGTGGCTCCTCAACTGCCTGATGAAGACAGACACCAGCCAAATCTCCTCCTGCTGCCACTCCGCCTGGGTACCAGCAGCTGCCCCTCTTCCTCAGCCGGGGACGTCCCACCTCGCTCCACAAAGTGACCTGATCTCTGCCAGTTCCACCCCAGGAAATGGCTAAGAAAGATTTTTTTTCTTTTGGCATCAAGTTTCTTTAGAAACATGGCCTGGAAGGAACCTTGTGCATTAAGCTAAACGTTGAGCTCTGCTCTGCTGGCAGCCATAGCTCATAAAATTATGCTGTCCCATCCTAAGCCATGATGGGTTGTATCGCTCCCATTACTCCTATTGAAAAGCTGTTCCAGACTCTCACTGTTTTAGTGGTGCAAACTGACCTCAGAATGCCTGAAATGGCAATCAGTGTTGGATGGTCTCCACCTCTGTATTTTAATATTCCGAGAGAATAGGCTTAACAGGAGTGTGAACGTTGCTGCAACAGCACTGCGTAGCTGTAAGGTCCCAGTCAGCCTGGCAGAAAGGACTCCAAATACTTGCTTGAGAAGGGGGAAAAGAAAAGATATATTTTTCGCTTTTATCCTGAACTTTCCATGAGGCAGTACAGTCAATGCTTTCCACCAGCTCCAGATAATTCACTGCATGAAGGAGAAAAGTAAGATATAATGTCTGTTTCTTGCTGAACATAGTGCTGAACAGTTGCTGGAAAGCTCCGATGAGCGATTACAGGGAGAGAGTCCTGGAGACAACTGCGATTAAAGTTCTTTTGACTCCATGGTAAATCTTTAGTAATAGTGTTTCATTCCAGCTTTCTTTTCCTTGCCTGCCTGTAAAGCCCACTGGGCGTGGGGGAGGAACCCTCCCAGGTAAGTTCTCTTGTAC
>NW_010430896.1:120156-133631 GCF_000710305.1 Buceros rhinoceros silvestris
GCTCTTCCTTTTTGTAATGAGTGTGAGTCAACAATACTTGCAAGAATCTGCTCGAGCCCCTCAGCACGTGCTTAACTTTGTTTGTGCTGTCATCTCTTGGAGTCCTTGTCAAACAGAAGATAATTATCAAGAAAATAAACACAGCCATCTCTCATCACGCTGTGCCCGTGGTTATATTTGCCCAGCTGAAAGCTGTGTCCGTAGTCTGTCTAACCATGGAGATTTCTGCTGTAAAACGTGGTCACCTCTCTAGCAGCTCTCCTCATGTTGGACGAGATGCCCTCAGCAGAGGTCTGTCGTCTTTAGCTACAGAAACAACCAATCTTTAATCTTCAATTAAAGCTAGAGAGGTACCACATAGTTCATAAGGATATAATTCATCACATGTAAGCCTCATTTCTGTTCAAAAGTTGCTGCAAATCCCTAGACTCTGTCTAGCAATACGAGTGCTGTGGGGTTTAAAGCTTCTGGTGCATGTAATTTAGTGTTTTGGGGGGTTTTTTAAGGGGTAAAACAAAGAGAGAAAACTGCACCCCATTCACTCAGAGAAGACATTTCAAAATGTAGTCCAAAAAGAGGAGCACATACATTATTTAAGTAGTAACAGGTATGACATTTTCAGTGTTGTCTCCTCTATGATACCTATTTACCTTGCAATAAATCTTGGTTCTTAAATATTAACTGTGGGTCTAAGTACTGAAGATTTGCAGGTACTGACAGAGCTGCAAAAGCAAGAGATCTACTGACATTCAAAACAAACTGTCAACAACCCCTTCCAGCCCAGATACTTGTTTTCCACTTCTATAGCAGATGTAAAAAAAAAGAAGTAAATACATATGAAAGAAACAAAGATGCAAAAAATGCAAGAATTCGAAAGCAAAAAGGAAGCAGCTCAGATAAAACTGTTGGTAACAGATTTAGCAACTTGTTCACTTCTGAAGGAAGTTCTTAACGTGGGCTTCCAACAGCAGAGTTCAAAATAATCACCACACCTCAGGACATAAGGCGAAGCAGCTCAACCAGTGTGAGGAATCGGGGCCAATCAGCTCTGTTCAGGCAATCGAGATAGCATTTATTTGCATTTTTACCCTGATATATACCACATACCAACACTTCTAGAGAATTAAAAATGCCTTCAAAGGTTTCCTGTGATGTCTTGAGGTGGTGGCCCTGATGGAGCAGCTGCCCTGTGCTGGAATATACTCTGTTCTCTTGTGAACAAACTAAAATGGGACAGAGAAAAACAGCACAAGTTTTGTGTGTCTGGTTTTGTTATTGGTTTTTTTCCCCTGGAAGAAAATAAAATTCTGAAATTGTGCCTGAACATTTGTTTAGTTTAGTTGAGGTCAATTAAAAACAACAAACCAAAACAAAAAAAAGAAACACTAAACCCCCCAATTAATGGCTACAGAAATGCTCATTTTAGCCCAGGCAGGCGAAAAAAATATTCTGATGAATCAAAACTAAAGGTTGGGTTATTGCATGAACATGGCTTTGGAAGGTGGAAGTCTAGCTAACAATGTTAGGCTCGTTTGTGCCTTTGGCTGTGAACAAAACCTTCAAAAACTTGATTAGGAGACAATCATCTCAGGACTTCATCCACGGGCTCAGTTACTGGCCTGCCATGGGCGTATGTATTTCCCCCATTTGCTGAGCTGGCAAGAGGGACAGCATTTACAAACCTGACCTGTCTCCAGAAACAGCCTTCTGCCTGATGCGGGCTGTTGGGATCCTAAGCACGGCTCAGGAAGGAAAGAAAAGAAGGTGTTTGGTGTCACTGGCTCCTTGGATTAAATTCTGTAAGGTTAAAATGCTGTTACTACTTTTTGATGAAAATATTTCTCTAGAGAAATAGAAATAAAGAGGACAATCCGAAATATTTCGTCTGCCAAGAAGAAAAAAAAAATAAAAAAAGAGGAATGACTTATTAAATAACTAATTTTGGTTATTTCTGAATATTCTAAAAAACATGCCAAAATATTCGTCAAAATTAAGGCATCAACAAGATGTTGAAAACATGTTTTCAATATGCTATATCTGGAAACATCTCAGAGACTGGATAGAGCCTTTAGGTAGATTAAAATACTGTGGAAGAAAGTTATTCTGAGCCCCTCCATAAAACAAGGGCCATTGAAATAGAAACAGACCACCGGTAGCGAACAGTGATTTTCCAGATTATCTGGACTGGTGCAAAAATGGCAAAAAAACCTACCCCAGATGTTTCTGGATAACCGTAACCTAATGAACATGAACAACTGCACTGATAGGTAAACACAAACACCCTCTGAAAAACTGCACTGCGATTTGCGCCTTTTGGCAAGTAAAATACCCTAATGAAACAAGTGTGTGCTCATCGCTTACGTAAAGTGTCCTCCTTTCTTATGAAGCTGCTCTTTCAGGTATAGCTTGAATTATTTCCTCTTTCACCAGCAGAGTGGAGGCAATGAATTATGACAAGAAGGTGACTGGAGCCCAACTGGTCCTATCACAAGTTCTTTTGTAATATAAATTGAATACTGAAGAAACTTTCTCTTTTAAAGAAGATCTTTATTTCATTAAGAGGCGGAGTAGAGGATCAGAAATCCCTTGATATTGTTAGTGCTCAATCCCATTGAATAGACCCTATAGACTTCTCTAATTATTCACAAAACATTTTGAGCAGATGTCCACAAAATGAATTATCTGCTGTCTGCCAAAAACTACTTCTGGCAGGCAGTGCATCAGGTAAATAAAACGCGAGGTTGAAAACATGAATAAAACATCACTAGAACAGCTCAGGGCATTTTCATCCACATAAATTCAGAAGAACCAGCTCAATCTACCGAGGTGCAGAAGGTGGGGTAGGGCTACCATATGAAAATGTGTTGAAAGGAGTCACCTTTGGAGGAAACACTCTTAACGAGCGTTTCCTCATGTTAGTGGTGCTATTGCTGTGCCAAGTAACAGGAAACGCTTTAGGGTATGGGATGGCAGCAGTTTTCAGCATCTACCATGGGAGACAGAGAATCTGGACTTCCAGCATCGGTCTGAGCCCTGTCGGTCATACGGGCCAGCATCTTGGATTCTGAAATTTAGCAGAAATTGCAAATCCCTGCAACTCTCGCTATTCTGCCATTGGCAAGGACATCCCTATATAATTTAGCCATAGCCTGAGAATCCAATGAGAACTATTTAATCTCTTGCCCTTCCTACTAGCCATGTGCATGATGCTCTCCTAAATAAGGCAGGCTGTCTACGCCATTAAGGCCATGAAAACACAGCCCCTACAAAAAGGCCAAACATTGCAATTAGTGAATCTGCAAATAGAAATGCTACTCAGGAAGCGAATTTTAAATTGGAAAGCAATCAGCCTTATGTTAGTTAGCACATATAGCTCTGAGATCACATTTTTTATAACTATATATGGCACCATTTCAGGCAGCTTGAAAGAGAATCAGACCAAAGAAAACCTGGATTACTTGAGAGGAAGTGGGTTCCCAAGGCTTTGTATCAAGTTAAAGTGTACTATGTTCTGTACTCTTTCACTGAAAACGAAAACTTTATAGTACTTTAGGAACAGGTATTGACCTGCAGCTATATCAAAATTTTATCTTGTTGGACAAAATGCACTGGTTTCCTGTTTTGAAGAGAAAGAAGCTGTAAAGTGGGAATGCTAGCAAGGATGGTACATCTAAACATCAAGAAATAAGAATAAATAATTTTGGCATAGGGAAAAGGTTGCCACATCAGTGGTGGAGAAAAAGATGGGAGAACAGAATGATTTGAAAATTTTGATTAAAAGAAATAAACAGGCGGGTGCACAGGTAACTTCATAAATAACAGACCAGGTGTATTCACGGTGGTTTCATTCAAAGCAGTGATAACGCCAAGCAGAAGCCTGATCCTTTGCAATAGTTTCGACCTGCTCGGTGGAACCAGTGTAGTTACAGCTCATACAGGATTGCATGTAATTGGGTTGCCCAATTACAGCAGTTGAGTTTCAGAAATGACAATGTTCCCTTTCCTCTAGGGATCTGTAATTTATTCCATTACCTCGAACTTGCGTTATGCAATATGCCAAAATAAAATTTGCAAATGTTCTCTTAAGTCCTGCTATCTTTGGTTCATACTGTATACGTGAAGGAAACATGTTGAGAGGATTAAAAATATGGGAAAGAACTACCATTTTAATACATTTTAATTGCCCACGAGGAGACAATAGAAGGTTTTCAGCCTTAGTAAATCCACTTCAATATATGTAAAGAGCTCAGAAAAAAAAGAATTCGATCTCATTGTATTCATGAAAGCAGTAGCAGCATGGCCTGCATTAGAAAGGCCAAAATCAGTTTATTTACCAAAGAAATCTGATGTTTTACTTTGTTTTGCAGGGACAGCTTCCCTTACCATGTTTTATTCTACTAAAATATTTCCTTGCTGCATTGATTCTCCTGAAGTTTTATTCATAAACTGCTACCAGATGTATCTACACTTTCAAAAGTGTGGCCGATGCCATGTTTCCCTGCGCTCTGATAGAAGTCAATCCTAAATCTGGCTAATGGTTTTTCTTTTTACATGTTGACTCTTAAAGCTGCTGAGATATTAGGATAATAAGTATTTGAGCAAAAGAATAATCTATTTATACAGAATCAATAGTGTTGCCACGGGAAACCTGAAGCTCTCCAAAGGAGGTTTCTTAGAATAGATGATTTCTCAGAGGAGAGAGAACTGCTCGTACAGTTCTGGTTCTTCCTGACTGTTGCTGTCTCAGTCATCATTCCTGTGGCGCTCAACCCTGCCTGCTTCGAGGGAGAGATTCTCCTCATGCAGACCATCGAGCAGCAGCAACTGGAAAAATTACTTACTAGGATGCCAGGATGTCCCATGAATGTTACAGAGGTTGGAAAAAAGAGATCTGTGGAGGAGGACCTTCAAGTATGCTGAAGAATTTTGTATGGGAGTACACTAGCTATGAGCTAACACAGCTGGTTTAAGGGGCAGTAAAGGTGACAGCACGGGTAGCTTGCTGGAACTCAGAGGAGAAAGACTGCTCTTCCTCATAGCTTTGTTTGCAGTGTAACATTGCACACGTTATTTCATTTGGGCTTGGACCACCTCAGCTATAGAATGTGCATGAAAGTACATTGATACATTTTTGCAGGATTTTGGGAGGATATTCATATCTGGAATATGTGGCAGGATTGTCTTTTGTTACTACGAACTGTGACAGTTTGCCATCAGCCTCCAAAAAAATGACTGATGATGAACAGGAGCTTTTCCTACTGAATCACGCAGGATTTTTCATACGGGGTCAGCAAGCCTACAGGCACCCAAGCGATACAGTAAGTAGTTTTGTTCCAAGCTTTTCTGCCTTCCTACACAGGCAACACAGCTGGACTGCGAGCCCAGCGCAAGGACACGGTTTGTGCTACTGTTCATCCTGTGTACTATGAACCGAAGGTGTCACTCGCGGTGTCGCTGGCTCACAGCTCCCGCTGGCTCACTGCTCCCGCTGGCTCTGAATTCGGTTTGCAAAGATATGAACTGGAACAAAGCCAAAGATAACCCTGAATGTCAGAAATGGTATCTTTAACGTGATCCTGGATGCACAGGCAGCCAAAGAAGTTCAGTCCCTCTTCAAAGTCATAATGCAAGCATTGTAATGCAGATTACATCGATTTGCTACCGGTTACCTACAGCTAGCAGGAATATTCAAAGCTTCTCCACAGCACCCTTAGAATAAAAAATATCTCTGCATGAAAAAGGAGATGTATTTTCATGCAGATGCTCCATCGTAAAAATAGTATCAATGTTATCATATATGTAAGGCAAAACTCAATTTTGTATGATATATTTTATGACTATGACAGGATTCAGCTTGTAGCATAAACAGTACTTCCATTTAAGCACCTAAGTAATGCCACTGACTCACACACATGCTTACGGACTTGCTGGTTATCTTTGAGTAATGAATTTATGGCAGAGAGGCAACAGAAACGCTGACTTGCCCTGTACTGACAGTAAGTTTGCCGTGGTTCCGATCTACCCGTGTGCAGGTGCGTGATGAATGGGAGTTGACAAGGTTCTACAATAAATACTTGAAATACCAAAGCGGTGACCACTGAAGCATAAAAGAGGTACCACACCAGGCCATAATTCAAAGCAGCATTCCATTTACAAAGGGAAGAAGAGTAATAGAAAAGATTAACTTTCATAGGAAATTACAGCTTGGGTGCATAAATGCATGTTTTTACGCAGCTCTGTTTCCTGCAGGCTTTATGTTTCTGCTTCGAAGTTCCCAGGATCATTTCAGCTTGCAGCTCCATCCAGGAACGTTGTGGCTCTCTGCTCACAGAGCTCACAAGGAGTGCTTCCCACCGTGACCTCACGTTTTGCAAAGCTGTCTGTGAGTTTCAAGCTTAGCCTAATACGAGAGCTGGAATCTGTGGTGCGTGCTCATACCTTTTATTTGCATGTACAGGCACCCGCAAGCCTTTGTGACTACACCCGGGAGCTGGCCACAGCCTCCCACTGATTCACGTACAGGAGGAATGTTCTCCCAACTCTGGTTCTGTAGGGAGGAGATGGGAGCGATTCAGATACAATTCTCTGTCCGTCCAATGCCAGAAGATATGCTCTGTCCTCTCTAGCTCCTCATTATATGAGGATTAAGTGATGCCACACACAACCTTCCTGCAAATCGCGTGGTTTGCTGCTGGAAAGGGTTGCCTGAGTGGAAGATGCTTCACTCTGAAGCTACAGACACAAGTTCAGCGAGCGCTCATCACTAGGATCCGTTTCTTTCATAGTGGATACAAATGGATGCGACTTTAAGAGATTTGCCAGCAATCATGACTAAAATGTGTGTCTTCCAAGTTCGTGGACAATACTGCAGCCTCTGTGGTTTTCTTCCTTCCTGATGAAACCTCACAGCCTAGTAACTCTGTCTCAAAAAACAAAACCAAAACCAACCAAATAACCCTGAAACCAAAACAAAAGCAGTAAAGAAATCACATTATTCAAATAACATTTAATCCAAAATAAAAAAATAAAATGTGATTATGAAGGGAAGAGGAAGAAAACTAAATCATTGTTCTGCTTCTTCCTTCCTCTGCAGGAACTTCTGCTCAGCATCTGAGTTCCACAGAGTTCTTTAAAATAACCGTCATTAAAAAGTTGCTATCACATCTCTGACAGCTTTATTTTCTTCCTGTGTGCTCACAACTTATCGAAGTTAGGGCAAAACACTGTGAGAAATCTCCTTTGTTTCCAGTCGCAGATCCAGGAGCAGAAAGTACAGCTCGCTACAGCCGTAATTGCTGCCTTGGATTTCAGCCGGCCACTCGCTCGCATTATTCACCAGACAGCTTTATTGCATTTTGAGATCTGATTATTAACTGTCACAAAAGCCTTGGTACCACGAAGGAGGAGTGACATCCCCAAAGCTAAACCTGGAGAAGCTGTCACCTGGAAGATGACATCGCTCTCACGCTCAAATGTCACAGCTCTTTCGAATGCCGCCGCGGCGGTCCCTGGTCGCAGCAGCGCTGAGAGATGTCAGAGACGTGACTGGTGCCGAATTGGAGGAGCGGGGCACCAAGGTGCGCGTACTGGCAAGGTGAAAGCAGGTGTTTCTTCCGAGTCGGTTTAACTAGCTGTTGGCAGAAGAAATGTTGCATTTTATGACCGATTCGAGTACAGGAATAAAAGGAAGCCACAGAAGGAAGAGCTCTGCCTATGGAGGAACGATGTGCGTTGTTGCCCTTTGTCAGGGATAAGAACTATTTTGCCTTATACCCTGAGGTTACCAGTGCTACCTGTTGAAATGGCTTAGTGTTTCCACAGATTTTCAAATTATTTCACACAAATCTTCCATTTTTTTAGTTTTTCGTATTGCAAGAAGCCTTTGACTATACAATGGTTTCTATTTTTTTTACTAAAAGTAATCAAATAATCTTTTTCTTAACACATCTACATTTTTAAGTTGCACATAAAGCTGGTAATTGTGATTTGGCTTAACTCCACTGAAAAGATTGGACACAAAAAAACCCAATGAAGGCTCTCCGTTCCTCATGGAAGGGTTTCTTCAATGTCTGTTCCTTGTACCATTTGTAATAGGCATCCCCTTTTTCCACCTAATAACCGCTGAGATAATGACTCAGAGAACAATTTCCAACTTTGAGTGACAAAGGCATTATAACAGGATTGGGTTCTCTAGCCTAATTGAAAGAAAGAATTAAATTTCCTCTATATTTTGCTGCTCCATTGTAAATTATTCTGGGTACTCCAGGTAAGCTCCACATCATTTAATCTGTTTTTCAGAATACACAGGTCTGAGCCTGTGAGGCTTCTGCCTCTGGAACACCGTAACTCCAGATGTGCTGCTCTGTGCTGAGCACTCGCATGACTTAAAATCCAAAGCGGAGGCCCTTCACGTGATGGACCACATCTACAATTCCACTAGAGCTGCTCGCTGTAATAGATTGGGGGAAATGAGGTAAAACATTATCACTAATCTTCGTGCTAAGCGCATTAACTCTCAGGATATATTTATAAAGGCAAGGGAGGATATTACCAAAAAGATTTATCCAACAGTGAAGGATTTTTTTCCCCATTAACTAACTTCTGAGTTTCAAAGTTCTTGTAGTTTAATTGAGGATAGTGGATTCTAGCAGAAATAATTATAAACACGACTACACAGACGATATGCTACTGTTTAGCACAACATAAAACTAGTAACTGAACCAACACAAAGAGAAAAAAACTTCCATTGGCAAATATGAAAAACATAGTCAGGAAATTCTGAACAACCTATCAAAGGTTTAATCTGAATACTGTTGAGAAGAGCATAAATAAATGAAGAACAGACTGCCAAGTAAACCCAGTAGCCTTATAGAAGGTTAGGGGTTGTTTTTATCACGGAAAAGAAAGAATTTAATGTCTGAAGTCAAAGTTAGACTCAATCAATACATTCAGGGCTCTTGAGAAATTTTGAAAATAGTTTCCTACTCGTAGTAATTTAGAGCAGTCAGGCATGTAAAAAGAATGAATCGGTTGTGAGAAATCAATGACGTCCCCCTCTAAGATTCCCACTGAAATGAAAACTTGCCAATTACAACAGGAGTTTTGATAAGGCCAGCAGGAGAAGGATGTTCCAGACTTGAAGAAACAGCATGTAGAATGTAATATCTACTATTTTTTGTGCCATTAGGGTGTGAGACAGAGGCCTGATGAACATCTTATCTTAAAAGTCCAGAATACTTCTCCTGGGGCAGATTGGCAGGGGACATACAAAGCAAATGAGCAAAGTTTACGCATGCACGCGGTAATCACTCTCCATCTACCAGCGAGGTCTGCAGATACCTCTCCACTCTGCAGGTAACTGCAACGCTGCTTCATGGCAGCCTTTCAAACTTCTTGTCAAATCCTGCTTTGGATCTAATGTGACAAAAAATAGGACAGTGAATAAGTTTGCTTATGTTCTACAACTACCATTTAACATGAAGATCACTATTTTCTTATTCTATCACCATGACACTCTGTTTTTCTGTCTTGCTGAGTGCTACGGGTACTGCTCCATGGGGCTGTGTCTCCACCAGCAGGCAGGGCAGATGAACAGGAGCTGGTCCATAGCTATGTTGGTGACTTTTCTGGGGCCTTTTACTGCAAACTGGGCCAGTCTTGTCCCATGGGCTGAATGCCTATTTCCTGACGGTGTGCATTAGGTGTGCTCCTGGGGGGACACTTTCCAGTTTACTTTCTTTCACCTGAGAGGAACCAATTCGTGCAGTGTGAGAGTGCTCCACCAGAGAATTCCACGTGGGACTGCATCCTTCCTTGGCTTGCTGCTATGTGTCACTTGCCAAAATATCGTTCAGAGGGATCTGAAGAACAACTGAGCTGTTGCAAGGCTGAGGACAAAGAGGTAGAGTGATCCCCCAAAGAACTGATTGCTGTGGCTCTGTGCAAGACCTCGGTGATTCCTCCTAAAGAGAAAGCACGTTCCCTCTTTCTCTTGCCTTCCAAGAGCAGTGTTTCAGCGCAGAGCCAAACAGCTGTGCTTACAGAATCTCACAGAGATTCCTCAAAGCTGATAATAAGGTTTGACAGTCATGTCATAATTGTTAACAATGGCACTGGAGATGTGCCAGCAACCTCGAACTCTCTCACTGCTTCTCTGGGTGAGAAGAATTGCTCTCTGACTGCAGGTCTGCAAACCAAATTTGACATAAAGGGACGATTCGTACAAGAGGAAATATAAAGCGATGTATTGTATTGTGCCAGATTGCACAATAGCCTTGACAGATGAAGTAAGAAAGGAGAGGAAACTACAGTGACACCACATTAATATTTGCTATTTCTGCTCCCCGTGCATTCAAACTTATTATGTACTTGAAGTTTTGAGGAGCCTGATGGAACAGCCCTGTGTAACGGTTTGGCAGTGGGTGTTTGGTGTGTCTGCTTATTTACTGCTGGCAAAGCCAGGAGTGATTGATTCAGGTCTGCTGATGAAATCTTACCTGCTGAAAAGCCATTGCCTGTTCTCTGTTACCCACACACCGTACAGAGAAAAGTTTCTAAAAGTGCAATTTGGAGCTCCTTGTACGCGTCTCCTGTAAAGCTATTTGTCCTGGTTAACATGCACCCAATAATGTAACTGTCAGAATAAATCACAGCAAATGACACTTTTCCGTACAGGTGTCGCGAATCTCAAAGCTCAAGGTTCTGGCATTTTTTTCAGGCCCATGCAGAGGGCTAGTTCCTTCAGAAATTTGTTGACCCTCAGACAGCCATAACTCTTAGCAACCTTCACTGCAAAAGGAATCAAAATACAAATCAGCACTGTAAAATATGAGGACTGTGTCCTTTTTGCCTGTATTTGTAACTCCCCTTCAACGGCTCTATTAAAACTCGTATAAGCAACCCACGCAGATTTCTGCACGATCTGTTAATGATTATAGACTGTTGTTTACCTTATCATGGAAGCTGTCAATAGACCTAGTTAATGATTTTTTCCTTGTCATGCAAATTTTAATCAACAGTTTATTAACTCACAATCAAATTCCCCAGAGGTCTCAGTAGAATTCAGGAAGATGTATTACGCATATGCTCATGTTTTCTCCTAAATTCAGATAATTTCTGTTCCAGAATTATCACATCAATTGCACAGCACTGCAGATACAACTCTGGCCACTCCAATTATTTGTCTGCTCCAGAATATCGCAGCCGTAACTTCAAGCCATCATAAAAAGTTTATTAATTTAGCTCCACTGAGTGCCAAGCATTTTACTGCAGTGCAACACAAAGCTATCTGCCACGTTAGAAACCTTTAGGTACTCTTCTCTGGACTTGCCTTTCTAAAAGGACTTTCTAAAACTTGCAAGGATGAAGAGTGGGGCTAATTCAGCATCTTGGTGGATGCTTCCCTAAATCCTTGCAAGACAAACAAGATTTAAAGCAAGAAGCTGCTATTTTCTGAGCCTCAGAAAAAGGAGCTAGGCACTGCAGCAGCACCGTAGCTCTCTTTTTCTCATTTCTAAGGGCAGCGAGTTTGTTTGTTTACACTTACTGGTGTGTGCTGTTTCCCCTTGAGCGAGTTGTTGCCGGTAACTCTGATAGCAATAGCTGAATATAAACTTCTACATTCATTCTTAACCATATTCTTCCCAAGATTTCTCATAGTCTTAATGTCCTGAACATTGGATCCACCCAACTTTCAGGCAAAATGTGGCAGCGATGTCATCTGAACTTCAACTGACCATTGTGGCCCAGGATCATACAGTCACCAGTGATGCCCGGTGGCAGGAAGGAGGAGGTGCAGTAAAAAGAGATGCCACAGAATAGATGAACACTGGTATGTAATGACCAGCGTATCATGGAGTCCTCTGCAGAGGCGCTGGGGAGACCCAACCCCAGCTGCTGCAGGTCCAAGCCTGAGTAGGGGGAAGGAAGGAGCGAAAAAGCCACTAGCCCAGACAAAATGAGGTACCCACCCTCGAGAGCAAGCAGCAGAGGCAGGGAGAGCTCTGGTAGGGTCGGTCAGTCCAGGACTGCCTGGGGTCATTTCACCTGGTTGTATGTAACCGTACTGACGTGCCTCCAGCACGGTTCTCCATTGTTCACACAACAGAAAATCTCACAGGGATTTCCTCTGGCAAAGGCTTGGGTCTGCAATGCAAATATCCTCTTTCAACAGGATTGCTTTGTCTTGCAGCAAGAATGTTATTTCTCTCTGTTTGGGATAGGTTCAGTACTTACCAAAGTGCTGAGGTAAAACAAAATTCCCTGAGATCATGGTAAGCCTGGCTGCTGCAGCAGAAGCAGCTATTAAAGCTAAGCCTGACTTGCAACTCGAACGCCCACTAGTTCTTTGAGATGTAAAGGTTCTGATGTGCTCTTTGAAAATGTTAGTTGTCACGGGTGTTATGAAACAATCATACCGACCGCCTGTCATTTTATGTTACTGCTGGTCAAATATCTGAAACCCCAGATTCAAAGCCTGTCTTTGAATTCTGGAAGACAGCTGCCAGAACTGGCAGCTTAAATACCAGAACTTCATCCGCTGAGCATCAGCCCGCAGCAGATGCCGGGACTGAAGGCAACGCTCCCGCAGAGTCAGGCAGGCACGCTCCGGCCAAGGTCATGCTTTCAGGATCTGGGGATCTCCCAGATACATCCCGCTGAGGGTGCCGACACCTGCAGAGCGAATGTGGAGTAACTGGGGGCAGGTTTGGCTTTCTTCACTGCTTCGAGAAGTCATGCGCAAGCCCCACCAGTCATCATCAGAGGAACAGATGAGGAAAATCACCGCCCCGGATTATCTGCTGCACAGGTGGAGAAGAAAAAAAGGCAAGTTCTGTGTGTGGCTCCCAAGACGTTAGAAAGCCACGTGCATCACCCAGGGTAAAGGCCACGCTCCATTTCATAGGAGCATCAAACGTACTTTGAGAAGTCAGAAGGTCTTTATCTGAACTGCAAATGAACTGTTGCGGTTCATGGGCCGTTACAAGTGCAGATGCTCAAGGTTATGAAAGTGTAAAGATAGATTCCCGATCTTTAGGCAAAATACTGGTGACAAGGCAGAATACAGCTTCTCTCAAGTGCGATAAGGAGTCGACCTGAAGTAACTATTTGGAAACTGCTTCAAAGCCACTTAAGTCAATGAGAGTTTTCATTTCCCACTCATTTCAGTAGGCTTTTAATCAGGCCAAGAAAGGAGAGACAAAAAGAGCCTGATGGAAATTCGAGAGGTGTAATCAAAACGTACGTATCCATTTGGAAACAGGCCAGAAAATGGACTTTTTTACTTCACACAATGTTTAGTGTTCCTACTTTTGAAAATAATTATTCAGAACAACAATCAGATCTTCGTTGGCAGAGATCATAATAACCTAATAGGTTCTGCAGACTTCTATGGAACGCTAACTACGAAATATATCACCTATAAATTAAGGGTCAAAAGGTGACTCAGAATCAGAATATTAAATAACAGCATCTTT
>NW_010430896.1:133731-135898 GCF_000710305.1 Buceros rhinoceros silvestris
CCTAAGTTGAGTTAACTGTTACAGCCAAATTTATTGCCAATCTGGCTACAACATCTGCACATCTAAAGGACCTGTTAAAGAAAAATGAAACTTGTCTTTCTGCCAAAGTTTAGAGAAGCTTAAACAGGAATTAATATCCGTAAGAAATCCTGGAACATTTTTGAAAAATTATCTGGCTGGCAATACCTGCTGCTTTTCAGAGAAGAAAAAGTGTTTTCAAAGGCGTATTTCACAGTGCAGCTACAACTTGCTCCGCAGAAATGATGCTGCTTTGATAGAATTACTTTCAGATTTTGTTACTGTTGTTAAGGTAAATTTATGCTAATCACACCTATTTTAACAAAACAAATCTGATACCTTCTCTATGGAGACAGGCTCTTGTATTCTCACCAAACATCGCACACGTTGGTGCTAAACACAAGGGATATGGATGGTAATGCAAATCCCTGGTTTTATGTGCAAGTTAAGGTGACAGTTCAAGACAGCTCTCTCCTTTGGGTCATAAATTCTCTCTCCAGTCTGTGTTCTGCAGGAACACTGCCGGAGTAGGAACACTGCAGCTGAAATGGTGTGCAAACCATCACACACGTGGTGCCTAAACACTAATAATTTGAAAAGTCAACCATGAAACTGTAGAGAGAGAGGCTGGATTACTCTCTGTGCTCTTCTCTCTTCTGTCCATGAGGAAATGATGTGTTGGAGTGTGTACATGGCAAATTTGTAACTGTGATTTTTCTGTGGCTTTTTGTTTTTCACAGCATCGTTTTCCAGTTTTCATCCAAAGACAAAAAAATTTGCTGAAAGTTGCAAAGACAAAGGCATAGCCTTTCTGAAACCACCTAGATTTTCATTTCAAAACTGACCTAGAGGAAAAATCTAAATTGCATGTAACTCACAGGGGAATCTACAGCAACAAGACAAACTAATTGTCCTTAATTCTCAACCCAGTGTGAATTTATGTACTTCCTTAATGTATTTATTTCCTCATTCTGAACTAAAAAACCTCAAACATTTTTCAGATTCAGAGGCTGGTATTTGTTGACCACACAAGGTGAACAGCCGAATCCAAAAGTCATTCAAGCAGTGAAAAGATCAAGTTGGCTAAAAATCTGTGTATATACGATGCCTTAATTTTGACTTCCTGAATTTTCAGTGAAATCACAAATAAATTATTCTTGAGCCAACCTGATACCTGTTCAAGAAGATACCTGTGCTAGATATGCTTAAAAATACTGAAAGTCCCATCTCGACATTTAACCGCTTGCCCATTTTTTTCAACAAAATATCCAGCTGCTTATAATTAAACAGGCTAATGGATCTTCTTTTCAAATTCTGGAATCCTCCAGTTCTTCTTAATTACTAGATTATAAAAGATTAATAGTACCAAGACACTGAGTAACTGATGGCATGCTGCTTCTCTTTTTATCACTGAAATTTGATGCTTACAGTTTCTACTATATGTGCTACTAGACCACGGGAAAGCAAATAATCCATACTGCTAAATTTTTAAACTTGAACTCATTGTTCTTCTCTCAAGGCTCCTCACAGCGAACTGGGGTCTCTGGGCTGTTTTTCATTAGCCAGCGGGAGGCACGCATTTGATTACCGGGCAACATCAGACTTGCTATGGGAGATGCTGGAATTCCTGGCTCAGGGTACAATGACAGCACTGCGGACGCTGAAAACTTCAGCTTAAAATTGCAAGCGCAGAGAAGAGAACGTCAGTTACGAGAGAGCAGTCAACAGTGTGAATGCAGATCCCAGCTGACAGTGCTGGAGATGGTTAGGTGCTGAGATGCTGAATTCATGACCTAGAAAAATAAACTTTGATTAGCCCGTAGCTGGTGGAGATCCAGAAAGCAGGAAGCTGAGCATCCTTTTATTCAATGAAATCATTTCATGGATTGTAAAAGATAGAGCAAAGAGGTGGCATGAACTTTTCCAACAATGTACAGAGCACTCCCCAGTCCTGTTCAATCCAGCTGTGAGAAACTCATTCATAGCATTTCAGGATCGTCAGGACTGTGAACAATAATTTTTGTTCATCATGCTTTGGTTGTTATGACACCTTCTGGCTGTGGATTTCAGCTAATTAACAGTATCTAGTTTACCCACAGCATCTGCAGCTCCAGAGCGACTGTGTCACCTCTGAGGCCAGTTGGGTCAG
>NW_010430896.1:135970-146912 GCF_000710305.1 Buceros rhinoceros silvestris
GTTCAGCAGTAAAGGTACCATCACCCTGTTGTTCCGCAAGCTCTTCTGCATACGGCGAGGTCCAGTTCCACCGTGCCCATAAGGACTCATGTCTCGGGCTCTTTTCTTCCCAATATACTGACACAGACAGAACTGAGACGCTTCTGGGTTTTAAAGTTGCTCAGACCTCCAAGTGCCAGTAATGTAAGTCCCTCATGCATATTTGATTGCTGCCTTGGGTGGTAATATCCCTGCCTTTAATGTATGTGCACATTGTGCAGTTGCTGTGGGAACCGTAACTTTGAGGTTTCAGGATTTTAAAAAAGGAAGAATGTATTTATAGACTTTATTTATTTTGCTTATGAATCAACATGTTAATATTGACACAACAGAAGAAGAAAGGAAAACAAACTTCTAAACAGAAAGCACAACATCAAACACTGATCTGTTTATTTTTCTCTTCTGCAAAGTTCCCATAACGGGCAGAATTGCAGCAAGGGAAAGGGAAAAATCTATAAAACAAGAACCAGACAAAAGAGGAAGAAAACAAGCTGCAGATTGCTGAATAGTTGAATTAAGTAGTTGAGAGAAGGGCAGCTGCCCCAGGCACTGTGGAGCTTCCCTTAGGCACTAGGTCAATGCAACAGGCTGCTCAGGTAATTGGAAAAGTGGTTTCTAGGTTCATGCCTTGGTTTTGGGTGGTCACGAAATGGGGGTTCTGGGTTTGCTTGTAGATTTTCAGCTCATCTGAGCTCCCCTGAGAAGTATGTGCTCTGAGGAGCTGATCCAGCACCTCTGTCATAGCGCAGCACTGCCCTCACCAACCATGTGAGTGTGGATGGTGTTGGAGGTGCTTCAATTACAGCCTCACCACACTGCAAGAGAAAATCACAGGAACTTCTCCACTCGCGGTTGACATGGGGTTGGTTGTGCGCCAGAGTGAAGGAGCTGGGCAGAGGGCTGGGAAATCAGCTCTTGGTGTGTGGATGAGGTGGCATCAATATGTATGATCCTCTAATTGACTCACACAGGTAACCAAAGAGCCTAAGGAGCTAGATGCCCTGGCTAATTGTTGCAAACAATTAATAAGCTGGAGTCCACTAAGTCCATACTGTCCCGTGCAGCTCACTACAACAGCAAGGAGTGAACTTGTCTGCAAAAGCTGCCTGGAGATGGGGAGTGTTCTCTACCCCAGAGCCTGGGGTAGAGAAAGTCATATCCAGGTGGCATCATCCATCCTCTGCTCACTTTAGTGGAGGACAGGTAGGGCTTCCCTGGTGCCCAGGGGTTTGCTGGCATTGCTCTTGGTCCTGATCGTTTTATGCAGCAGTCCAAGCAATGATGGACCCTGGTTCTCAGAGTCTAAATCACTTTTCTCATGTTTAATGCATGTGTCACGGCAGTGTTCACTGTGAGTGCCCAGGAGGAGACTGGTGGTCCCAGCTGCCACTTCACGGGCAGCACAGGGCGCATTAGACCTGGCAGCTGCCAATTATTGGTAGCATTTGAACAGAAGTCCCTTGGCACCTTTCTCCACCTTTGCTGAACATGAGCTTGCTGGGTTTGAACTGCACAGCCACAGTGGTTTTCTGTGCCTCCCTTTTATCCCCTTCTCCTTTTTTTGACTTCAGTTAAAACTGTCCCTATAGCTTCCTGTAAAACACAGTAACATCATCCGTCTGGAGCATTTCTACCCATCTTGTGTGAGTTCTGCAGCAGAGTTGGTGGGTACCAGCGCCATGCTGTAGTCTTCGCTTTTTGCTCCCCCTACCATTTAAAATCTTTTTATCTGTCTCTTCGATTTTGTTTCCTTCTGCCTAGTGCTCCTGTTTTCTCCTCTGGGCTGTTCTCCCTTGCTTTACCCACCCATGCTGCCGCATCTTTCCCTTTGAGCACATTTGAACTCCGTGGCAATGGAACTTGGGTGTTATCTCTGAGATAATCTGAGATAGATGAAAACGTATTCAGCTTTCCCCTAATTTATCAAAGATACATAGTAGATTTTTCACCTGGAATATGAATGAAATTTTTTTTTTAGGTCTAAAAAAGAAAGATTTTGCCATAAAACTAAATATGTTTCAAACCCATAGCAATTCAAAGCAATAGTCATGCTTGAGATCCTAATATTTACCTGTATTATAACACAGTTCTGTGCAGAGGAGTTGGCAGAGAGAATTGTGTTGTAAGCACAAGAGTCTATCCTCTGCCTTCCTGTATGACTACAGCTCATTTTGGGAGCGTAGTTTTCTCTGGCAATGAAGCACTTAATAGTGGACTAGATTTCTGAGAGGCTGACCCCACACTATTTGTACCTACCTCATTTCCAGACACAGTTACTTAGGAATAAAGCCAGTTACAGGGTACATTATAACTTAATTCTATGATTAATGATTTTGCTTCACTGGTAAAATAACCCCTTTGCACTACTGAGGGAGAATGCTGGAGCCAAGGGAAGATGTAAGGTTTGCTGGCCTCCTCATCTGCTGATTGTCAAGTTTTCTGGAAGGTAATTATTTTTCTTCTTCTCTGATCGGTGTAGGCTGGTATCCATTTAATCTGCAGTCCATAGCTACCACATTTTATAAAAGGTGAAAAATGAAGAACCCAGAATGTTCCTACCAGGCTAAAAGGAAAGCGTGGAGCTGACTTGCAGCCCGTCACTGTTCTCTGCGTGGATGCTACAGCTGTTTGAGATAGAACACTATCGCTGCTGTGTTGAATGGATTTTATATGATGGTATAAATATGTCAATTAGTATTTCAATTAGCATCTCTGACTAATCCTGCCCACGCTGGGAAGTTGCAGTGTGCAAGTTTCTTACCAAAGGGTATGGTTTTGTTTCTTTGTTATTCAAGTGTAATGTCGGTTGACAACTTCAATAGTGGGGGATAAGACAGGAAATTATAAGCTTTCTTTTTAGCGGAAGGTGAAGGATTGGCTTGAAGCGTTTCGGTAGAGCGTGAGGTCTTAATTCTCCTGTATTATCTGAAATTCTATATTCTACTTCACATTATGCATCACCTCCTACAGACTTTCTTTTAAATAGGTGAATGCTCCAAAGTTTCCATGAACTTTGTAGGAGATTTTGTCATACAGCATTGTTATCTTACTCTCTAGCTGTTACTACAGCTCCTTAAAAGTCTCACACAAATAAAGTTATTCTTAAGTGTGTTAACATACCATCCACACCACCACAGTCACCTATGGCAAGGGCATTTTATACTGCTTCAACAGTGAAAATGGTTCTTTTTATTTAAAAAAAAATCTGTAGGCAATTAATGTGCTAAGATTTAATGCTGAAAATAATCTAGTCTTCGAATGTGAGTGAAGCATGCTAAAAAAAAAAAAAAACACAAGAAAGAAGTTGGCTTTGGCACTCTATTTTGACCCAACATCTGGAAATAAGGTATTTCTTTCTCTTCCCTCATTATTTCCTTTGTGCCAGTAGAGGGCACAGCTGTTCAAATCACATTCGTTTCACCCACTGTGTGCCAAAATAAAAGCAATTGAAAAAAGACATCTATTGCCAACAATGAACAATTTGTGGAGTTTGACAGCATTATGCACGAATGGTTAATAGCAAAGAGAAGGCAACTGAAATGATTTTGCATTCCTGAACTGCCAGGGTGTTTCAGTGTTTCTGTAGAGTTCACTATCAGAAAGCAGTATTTTGGGCAACAGGAGCAAAAGATAAAGAAATAGTAGTGCATGGTTAGAATAAACCCCATATTAACGTCAAACTAAAAAAAACCCAAACCATGAATTAGCTGTTTTTAAATAATAGAGATTGGAAAGTTCAGGCTTTTTTTAATTCAAATTTTATATATAAACTTCATAAACTTTAAGCAGAATCACCTCTGCAATGGGAAACCAAATCTTACGGGAAAAATCCTCAAGTCAATAGATTTATGGCTTATCTGAAACTGTACAGGGAAAATTAATTAACAGAAAGGGTATCCACTAGGACAAAGTTTAATAAAATACAGAAAAAACAGTAACTTTTTTTGACCAATGACTGCAAAGTCTTGAAGATAGCTATGTGCAGGATTTCAGTGGGTAGAAAACCTAATATTGACGTTAGATATGTTATCTTCTAGCCAACCAGCCCATCGCTGTCAAAACAAAATTACTGAATGGAGAGAATCATCATTCGGGATAAGATCACGAGAAGGATCAACACAACTGAAAGTACCAAGACTCCACCGAACCACCCTAAGGAAGGTTCTGGCTGAATCATTTAGCGTGGTGCCAGGAGCTGAGCCGCAGACCCTTGGCCCTGCAGTGAGCTTGGAAGGATAATAAAAATAATACATAGATGGAGAGTGATTAACGCTTGCACTAGGAAAGAGCTGGATTTAGCAGGGACTGTGCCGATTTTTCAGACTAATTTTTAAGTTTGTGAAACTTTTCCCTTCACAATTTAACACCAATTCCCTTTGTCTTGTCACTGGGTTTTGCTGCAGATGAAGAGCAGATTTCCTAGTGCACACGGTTACTCTTACAATAATCTGAGTGGCTAACTGAGCAGCAGGGCAAGTCACAGTTAGCAACAGCATCCTGAAAAAAAGGTGAGTTCCAATATCTCCAAATTCCCTCAATCTTCAGATGTCTTTACAAGATAGAGCTTCAATGACTTTGCGAGCATTAGCTTGAAAACAGCAAGAAACAGCATCTGGGCATCTCCTCCCCCCTGGAAATGCTTTTATCAGTACAGTGACTGCCTTAAGCAGCAGGTTGGTCAGAGTCCTCCAGCCCCTCAGGGTCAGCGGAGCATCTTCCTCTACCAGATCCTTCCAGATCCTTCAGATTCAAGCCATAAAATCCCACGTGGTGGGACTTTCTCTTGAACAAACGTAACAGTTTACATCCAAGCCACAGCCCTTTTCTCTGTTCTTTAACATTCACAGCATAGAACTTCTCATTTGAAACTAATAAGATTGTGAAGTGTTGACGGTAAAGCAACTGGCAATTTGAAATAAAGCTGGAGCCTTGCGCTGGCTAAAGAATGTGACTTCCATTCGTGTTTGGAGGGGCTACACTTGGATGGCAATGCCATCCTTAAGGATTTCCAACCCAATTCCCACAATTTGGAGGGGGAGGGGATTGCTAGTCAATAACATTAGCAACTTGGATGCTCTCAGGCTCTTATTTTAGAATTCTCTAAAGATTTTAAAATTTGCTTTCAGCACGTTAGGGTCCACAGCCGCCCTCATGTTGAGATGCAATAACATTTTGGTTGGAGGTCGCTAACACACTGTTTTCCTTATTGTTTCTGTTCAAAGCACATTTGCAGAGGGTCATTTGTATTCATTACAGATGCAGAGTTTTCCCATCAGGGTATTTATAGATCTCAGAATTATTAGTTCTTGATTTAGGAAAGTATTCTTAACCGAGACAGGAATTCAAGCATACGTTTTCATAGAGAGAAACATAAATACTGCCTAAATACTTCACCAAATTGAAGGTCTTGGGCACTCCTTTGTCTTGTTTATCTTTCAGGTACGCTGGCTTTCATTTTGTTTCTTCACAGGTTGGTGTTATTTATGCTCACTGTTTCATCTGGCTGCATCCGATCCTGCTGACAAAGTCTAGGATTAAATACACTTCCTTTTTATTTTTCCTTAGACTTGTTTGGGCTGCCTGAGCTAACTCATGAATGAAAGTGCCTGATATTAAAACCCAAACCTACTTCATGGTATTAAAATTCAGAACGTCAGATGATTTTTAAAGTTCTACATAGAGAACAACGTTGCTGGAGCACCACTCCATGGGTGGATGGAGGGTGCTACATAGGACATACTAGCTGATGGCTGGTAGGATGAAGACAGTTCTAACATTTGCATGTCATGACTGCCATGAATTCCAAAAGCTTTGGATATGACTAAAATCCAGCATCACATTTGGAAACAAATATTGTACTGTTACAGGAATAACTTTAAAAATACGGATTCTTTTAAATCCTTTGAAGTAGAATGAAAAATAACTGTCATGCTAAGAGGGAAGGAGGAGTAGCCTGCTGTTTCCTCCAATCCCCCTCAGCATGATAGCGACAGTGATCACGTCTCAGAGTGCTTTTAAGGAGTATTTCTTCGCTGGTCAAAAAATTTACTAAACCACATCTTTAAAGGCAGTGGCTGCCTACGCTTTCGTCTCTGTCTTCTAACCCATATCAGCAAACTCACAGTCACGCTTTAGATGCATTTATTTATCCATTGGGTGTTCACCTCTTCGAAAGGCAGTTTGAGCCCAGGAGAGGAGTCATTTCTCCTCCTGAGAGAGCCCTCATGTCATGAGGGAGCTCCTTGGAACTCTAAACAAAAAAAATATCTAATTTCTTTAATAAACTAAGCTGAGTTCTTGGTAGGATTAAATGCTCTAATCTAGCAAACACTCTATATTTAGTAAACTGTTGAACGAGTACATCAGGCAATTTGTTTGAACAAAGGATGGCAGGGCTGGTGAGAATAGAATTTTGTATTTAATTCTACTTGATTAGGAAAGTTACACAGCCTGTCATTCAGCTTTCAGGACAGCCATAAAATGTCTTTGCCTTCTGCTGAATCGCTAGCCAGGCCTCCAGGCATCAGGCGTGTGCTGCTTCACACTCCAGCTCAAGGTTGCCAGTTAATAGGTAATGATAAGAACTGATCCATTGCATTTTAATAGATATGACAAAATCAGGCAGAAGTGCTGCGAAAATAACTTGATATATAGGGAAGTAATCGTATTTTAATGCCTAGTAGCTGCAGATGTTCAGATTACTGTAATGCTGTTAAAATGAGTATCTATTAATACACATATATTTCAATGTCACACAAAAGCAGAGCCAAACAAAACCTTGAAATAAAAACAAAACTAAAATTGCCCGTTTATTAGAATTAGCCTTCAATCACTTATTCATTGCACATCTGAAAGTTCCAATGCTCTCATTCTGCTCTCCCTCCCATAGTTCACACATCGTTTTAATGCCTCCATCTACCTATATGTGAAATCATTCCATTTTAATTTTCTCTCTCTGCGATTTCAAGATATTGTGTATCAGTTTGCACTCACTGGGCACTTAACCTTCCTATTATCATTTTCTTTCTGTATCACGCTCTCCAGTACAATTGCACATAATTCACTTTCTTTTATCGGTTTTGTATTAGTCACCGTGGTCTGATCCAGGTCCTGCCTGCATTAAGGACATTTGCATCCAGATAACAACACCGCTGTGGTTATTACAGCAGCGTAAACCCTTAATGCATATAGTCGGTGTCAGGGCAAAGTGAGGCTTTCAGTGCTGCAGTTTAATCCAGTCACATAATTAATTTCTTTAATAGAGACAGGGCGTCTCATTAGCCTCCTCCCCCCGGTCCTTCCCGCCTGCTGCTCCAAACACCAGTTTCACTCGCCATTTAGTAGCACGAGCGGGAGCTCATGGAGTCTACGAAATGGAAATGTTAAGATGCTGATGACTTAATCGGTTGTATTTGATGCCAAAAGAAGTGTTACCATTGACTTCAGTGAAACTGGACTAGACTGTTGCTCCTAAAATGACTCTCCTTTTAAACTTAATGCCTCCTAGGCCCACGGAGAGCGGGATTGTACAAAATGGTGACAAAATACAGGTGGCCATGGGCACAAGGAGGTTGTCCTCGGTGTCAGCGTTGGCCACATCGACTCCATGGGATGACTGTGGGCCAAGCACAAGAGTGAAAGCAGCTCATTCCCTGACACCGCCACAACAGGGAGTCTCCCTGTGCTCAGAGGAACCGGGAGCGATCACTATCTTGTGACAGATGTATTCAAACTACCGTCTAGTTACCACAGCTCACCCTGCTCTTGAAGGAAATGCATGATCTATTAACTGTGCCTGCAGATCAAGGCCTCGGGTAAGTTGATATCAGCGTTAGCGTAGAGAGAAGCATGTCTTAAAAATTAAAAAGATTAAATTTACATTAAACACTTTAAATGAGATTCCCATAAGTATTACCAGAAAAAAGTAGGTTTTCTACTCATCCAAATCATCATCTATTTTGTCCACATATTTTCATCATTGACAGTATTATTCCTGAAAGTGTGATTAGAAAAGGTGAGCCATTATAACCCTTACAAATAGAAAGACAGAAAAATAAATTTTCAACTGTTTATTTTTTAAATTTTTATTATTCTACTGTCTCATGGCTGTTTCAGATTAATTGATTTACCTACCTCCAAAGAAACCGATAGCAGTGATTGTTAGTGTAAGACCAGACTACTGGTCCATCGAGTCCCATTGACTACATCCCATTTTGACAATGTCCTAGAGGTCTTTTGCAAAACAACTTCAATTTAAGCTCGAGGTGAGTTAGTTGGTGTTTCTGCCAGTGGTAAGAGAAAGACTTCAAACGCTAAAGCATCTAGGAGACAAGCGAGGATTGATTTTTCTGGAGGAAATGATGGTGGATCTGACTACTCGTTACTGGTGGCTGAATACCCATCTAAAATTTGAAAACACAAGGTTTGTCAAAGCAGAGAGTGGCCAACAGCAGCGCACAAGATGGTTACACAGGCAATCCATGTGCTGAAAACGTGACAAGACAAACGTTACTCAAAAGTAGGCACCGCAACTACGGCCCTCGGCAGAGAGCAGTGAGGGGGGTGTAGTTAATGGAAGCAAGCACTCAGCCGATCGTTTAGGTCTACACCAGCTGGCATCACAATGGACAGGGTTAAGTCGGGTCTTCCAACTTATTTATTAATTGGGAAGTTTAAATATCATATTCATTTACCTCCTTACACTCATGCTCATAAATTAGGGGGTTTTTTTCTATTTTAATCTTTAGGAAGCATTAATTAGACAGCACTAGAGTAAAAGCCTCCCTGTTCTTCTCAGGTAATTTCGGAGACATGGCGACATTGATGTTTGAATGACAAGTGGAAATGAAAAAAACCATGAAGCTGGGAGTAGCCTGAGACTTGCAATCACATCGTTATTATAGAGCATGTATATTACAGTCGGTCCAGAAGGCCCTGATGGCAGAAGGGCATCCTAGCATCAGGTACTGTGTGAGGAGATGCCATCAAGCCTCCGAGAATTTACTGTCTACAAACTGATTATCTTCAGTAAGTCTACAGGGATACTGCATGTTTGCTGTGTTTTCTGAAATGAATACAGGAAAAGCACTTACTAAACCACTCTTTCTACGTGCCTGGGTTGCTCTAAGAGAAGTAAGGGGAAGAGTGCTTTTTGTCCCTTTTTACTTGTCATCGTGAAGATTAGAGTCATCTTTTTGACCTCACAATCTCATAAAGTGCCTCTCTGATAAACTTAAAAAACCCCCCAACTTCTTTTATTTGGTGTAACTTGATACCTATAATAGGAATTTGAAGTCCTCGCCTTAACTGGAACTGGAAAAATATATTAGTTTGACAAAGTAATCAAAATGTGGGGCTGGGCTGGAGGTGACAAAGGACATCAGGGAAGGCAAACTGCAGAATGCATTTTCAAAATGTTAACAGCTCCAGTGGTCGGTCAAGCATAAAAATACTGGCTATCCTTCTCCTGCTGGTCTTGCACAGCTAAAGCTAATATTTCCAAGTGGAGAGCTATGCCATAGGTGCATGACCTTGTCAGCTCTCATAAGCCCAAGTGAATCGGGTATAGTGAATATGCGAACAGCAGACCTCCGAGGAAGCCACATCTGCATTTCAGGCTTTGCTCCCGGCTCTGTGCTCAGTCAATGCCCTGCAGAGGTGTCCGCAGGCACCGTGCTTCTACCTGTGCCTCAACTTGCTGTAAAACTAAGGTTTGACCCTAGTCCTATCATAAGACTTTGTGTAACAGTAGCAAAAAGTTAATATAATCTCCTAGGCAAAAGCCCAAAGCGGAGTTTGAGAGTCATGATGGGGTTGTCATGCTGTAATACATCAGCTGAGCTACAGCACCAGGCTGAGCGCACGTTTCTGCCCAGTGCCAAGGCTGAGCTGAACCATATTGGTATGAATCTCAGTGCTCAGCTCATGAACGGTAACTCGTTAAATCACAGTTACTCTGTCATCTCTATGAGTCCTATGCGATTGCCCTCTGCCAATTAGAAATGCATCTTGTTTTTCTAAGATGATTTATTTTTTGATGTCCCTTTGCCCTACCAGGGCCACACTTCATTACAGAAGTGACTGCGTTTCAGTGCTGGACATCCCCTCATTACAGACTCGCACACGCATAGAAAAGCAGAGATGTCTCTTCAGGTCAGGGCTCCTCTGCTAAGTCTGGGTCAGCAGATGCTGTGTCGAGTTTCCACCAGTCCCAGAGGAGATGCCACCGTTTCCCAGCCAGCACACTTCAATAATTCACCGCGAATACAGACAGAAAGGGAAACAGAGGTGGCAGCAACTGCAGTCATACTTGCTGAAGAATGAAACTGCTTTCTTCTCGTCCTTCCTCCCCATGTCCACGCAGCAGCGCATCAGCACCCTTGTTCAAGAGAGGACAGTCACGCAGTGCTCCCCGTTTTTGCCATCACTGTGGCCACTGAGCCAAACCCCTTCTCGGTGTAGTTCGTGACTTCCACCGAGGCAGAGCACACCGCTGTGCGCTTTATTCTAAATAATATGTATCCATTGCTGTGCTTCAGGGTGCTGGAAGATACTAGCGGTTTCAGGAAACTTATCATTATTTGTTATATAACCTGGTAAAGAAAGGGATTTGGGGGAATTCTGCTCAGCCTTAATTGCAGCAACACCGCTCTAACGCGGTGATCAGCTGGAGCCGGATTCAGTAAAACCCCCATCCGGCTCCTGCACAGAGACCTACGTGAACCTGATTCTTTTCCTGGGCTTCCAGCCCAGAAATTGGATGGGAGTTTTTATTTAAGCTCTTACGTGTCAACTTTTTTTGTCAACCCCACACCCGCTCAGCCTCAGCGGGAAGGAGCAGCCCGACGCTGCGGGAGCGCATTTTCCCCGCTTCCCCCCTCCCGCCCCGGGTAAATTAGCGGAG
>NW_010430897.1:0-22274 GCF_000710305.1 Buceros rhinoceros silvestris
GGCCGGGACCGCGGCAAAGTTTGGAGCTGGCCGGTGGCCTGGTTTCAGCCAGCTGCCGCTGTTGAGCTCATGCCCGCCTTGTTCGTAGCCTGGAAATCTGGCCTTGAAGGCAAAAGGGTAGAAGTGTGAGTGGCCGCCGGGGTGGGAGCATGTGCTGCTGTGTGAACAGTGGGAGTGTAACCTTGCTTCCAGGCTGGGTAACACCGTCCTAAACAGTCTTTCCTGAATGAAATGGAACGCTTACGATCTCGTGTGGTTTGGTTTGCTTTTCTCAGGGAAAAATTTGAGTCGTGATACTGTAACAGTTTTATGTAAGTGGCACTACCACTCTCCCAGGCATGTCTAAACACGTACTGAAAACTGGACAACTTTTAAAAATTAAGAACCTTGGTAATTCATGACTGCTCAGTCTGTCCTTTATTTACAGTTCAAATAGTATGCAAAGGAAAAATGGAGTCACAAAAACACACTCTGCAGAATGAGGCACTAATACCACAGCTTAAGTTGTTCGCATGGATCGCTCTCTCATTACTAACCATTAGTTGATTGTGCTTTCTTCTTTGAGTGCATTTCTGTGCTTACCAGATCCAGAAATGGAATCTAGTTGTTGGCATAACATCAGTAGACGTACTGTAATTTAAGTACATTCCCTAAAGAGAGAGACCACTTTTGAGAGAATTATCAGCCATAGAGGTTAGCAGTGAGAAGAGCCAGTCTTCCTTTTGTCCTTACTTTAGTCTCTTTGATTTTCAATATGAAGCCTGGTGGATTAATCTCCCTTGGGTACAGCGGGGAGGAAAAAAAGGCTTTAGTTATATGGAAAGCAAGAACGTTTTTCAACTTCTGAGAACATGTGACTTACTTAATTGAGGCGTCTACCCAGAAGTGGTAGACTTTATAGCAACTTTCCGTGCCCCCCTCCCCCTCCTGGACATGGAAAGATTAAATGGCCAAATTACAGAAGAGACTTCTGCAGACTTTAATTCCGAGACTTTATGTGACCCTGCACTCAGGCAGTTCCTCCCTTAACAAATTTTAGTTTGTCCTTAAAATAAAATAATAAACTACAATAATACAATATATTATTTCTGATTAAAAATATTACTAGAAATCTACTAAAAAGTTAAACAATGTTGGTGGAGCCATGTCTTCACACACACACATATATATATATGCATCAGCATATTATGAATTAAAAAGAAAAAAAACCAGCAGCACTAGGCACTATTATTATAAGAGTATCAGTAGCCAAAGGACAGAAATTAACCAAGTAAGTTTTATACAGTCTCTCTAATTTTTACTTGTGCCATACACATCTAGGTAGGACTAGGCATGTGCATGTAAGTACATGATTAGGCTTCTTGAAAAAACATGGAGTTTCCTAGACATAGTTCTATATTGTATGTAAGTTTACATGTAGCTGTTTGTTACATGTTCCCATCGGGCAAAGACACCTCAGAAAATTAAAGGAAACTAAACATGTAAATTTAGGAGTGAATGCCTTCTACAGCTGTCAGCTTTTATTCAATGGGACAACTATAAAAATAGTTTTAGAAAATGTTGTTACGTCTTTTTCACTAAGACTTTAACACTATGGTGATTTAATGGTACTTTCTCACCCCAGTGGTCTGTGACACCTCTGCTGTGATTGATTAGCACTACATCTTGTTTCAGTAGTAAAGGTTTGTTTCTTAATTCTTAACTAGTTTGGCTAGAAGGGTTTGTGGTGATTTTTTTTTTTTTTTTGGTGGGGTGGTGTTTTTTAGGGTGGTGTTTGAGTTTTTTGTTGCTGTTATGTGTATGTGTGGTTTTGGGGTGGGTTTTTTTGCTTAGTTGTTTTTTTGTTTTAGTTTTGCTGTGTAGGTGTCATCTAGTTAATTAACTTCACCTTGGAAAATCAAAACTTGAAATTCCTCTCTGCAGTTGTCACTGTTGAAGTTTTGTTGCCTTATACCAGTAAGATAGAAAATTGAGAAGCTGCAGATTACAAATACATGTCCTGAACCAGTTATGCTTCTAATCACATTACTGTTGTTGTGTAATTTATAATGATACATAGGGAACAGAGGTTTTTTGCTTGAAGAGAAGTCCTTTGGAAATTCTGAAATGTTCAAAATGACGGGGAAAGTTGTCTTATAATGATAGTGTTGAAAACAAGGCGCTTACTGCTTTCCGTCCCTCTTCTCAAAGTACATGCCACATCCTTTTCATTGGAGCATTACTGAAATCATGCATGTATTAATTTTAGGGGCAAAGGATATTTTATGCAAGATTATATTACATTAAAAGTTCAATCTGGAGAAGTCTGTCTGATGTTCAAAACGTGCTAGTTTTTTTCAGAACCAGTAAATATCGTCCAGATTGAAAGTGGAACTAGTAAAAACATTCTTTGTCCACCAATATAGAAGGCCAAGAGCAAGGTTATCCACCTGGGCCAGGTCAATCCCCAATATCAATACATACACAGACTGGAGGATGAATGGATTGAGAGCAGCCCTGCAGAGAAGGAATTAAAGATACCAGTGGGTGAAAAATTGGCCATGAGCTGGCAATGTGCTCTTTGCAGCCCGGAAAGCCAACTGTATCCTGGGCCGCATCAAAAAGAAGTGTGGCCAGCAGGTCGATGGAGATGATTCTCCCCCTCTAGTCCACTCTGGTGAGACCTCACCTGGAGTACTGCATCCAGCTCTGGGTGCCCCAGAGTAAGAAAGACTTAGACCTGCTGGAGTGGGTCTAAAGCAGAGCCATGAAGATCATCGGGGGCTGGAGCACCATCGCTATAAAGAAAGTCTGAGAGTTGAAGTTGTTCAGCATGGAGAAGAGAAGGTACAAGAGAGACCTTGTTGCAGCCTTTCAATATGTAAAGAGACCTTACAAGAAGAAAGGAAAGAGACTTTTTACCAGGCCTGGTAGTGACAAGACAAGGGACAATTGTTTTAAACTGGAATAGAGTAGATTTGGATTGGACATAAGGAAGAAATTTTTTATGATGAGTTGATGAGGCACTGGAACAGGTTGCCTAGAGAAGTTGGGAATGCCGCATGATTAGAAGTGTTCATGGTCTGGTTGGATGGGGCTTTGAGCAATGTGATGCACTGAAAGATATCCCTGCCTGTGGTAGGAGGGTTGGATGTGATAATCTCTAAAGGTTCCTTCCAACCCAGACTGTTCGATGATTCTGTTTTGGTTTGGTTTTGTTTTTTCTGAGGAATATTAAATTGTCTTCTCTAATATCAGTGAAACAGTATGTTATGCATTCCAGACTGTCTTAATTTATGGTTTTATATATGTGTGCATATCTGTTCATCTGTCTCATCTCAAAAAATACTCCAAGTGGAGTGCTATACAAATAAGTGTACTAATAGTGGAGTATCTTCAGTTTATTAGTCCAAAACAACTTCAGAGAAAGAGAGATACTAGTCTTTTCCTTTACTGTCTTTTTTTAAAACATTTTCTGAATTTCCTTTACTCTCTGTGCTTTAACAGTACAGTGCTTACTTTCTGCTTCTTTCTTTTTTATCTCACATGCTTTATATTGTACTATGCAAATAAAGAGCAGTAAAGTGTCTGTGTAAAATCAGAGTGTTCTTATTGGTGTGCAGAGGTGGTATGAGAAAGTCCTCTCTGTTTCTCCAATCCTCTCCCTGAATTCTTGTTTTTATTAATTGAAAGTAATGTTCAGAAGTCACAAATATTTCATAAATCATATAGTTTAACATTTCAAATTCGCATTTATGTGTGTTCTTAACTCTTCTGTTTTCCAATCAAGAGAATCACAAAGTTTTTAGAGAAGACAATCACTTTGTCTGACTTAAAGCTAATTTGTGGTACTGCTTGCATCCTTGAGTTTTCCAACAAAACTTTTGGAAGCTTTGTTGGAGTTGCTTTAGAGATATTTTCATTTAATGGTTTTGCTTTGATTTATATTTTAAAGCACATAAATTTTGAACTCTGATTGTTGAAGGATAATTGCAGTAAAAGTACAGTAACAAGTTTTAAAGGGATTACTGCAGGGAAATAGAAGGGCCTCTCTGCTGAATACCTGGAATGGTCCTGGCTCAGGTGGCTTTATGAAGCAACTTTGTGACTGTGGTGCCTATAGAGTTCATCTTGTAACTCTTGTTCGGTTCTGTACTTGACAAGGAAGGTGAGGGGCCAAAATGAACTCTCTAAAATAAGTTTCATGTTTGTGTGTAAACTTGCACCTAGGAATCAGTGTTTGCACACAGCCTACAATATAATAACATTACTCTTTGACAGTAAGTTAGTGTTGTTTAAATGTCAGATCATAACTGAGGCAGTATATTATTAATTATGTATAAAATAGTTCTTATGTGCAGGCTTCTGTGTTGGAGCAGATTTTATTAAAACTCTTGGGGACTTTCCCTTCTTTAGGAGGTTTCCCAGTGGCTTGTGCTTACCATTTTGACGTACCCAAAGAACTGTACAGGACACAGAATATGGAGATTCCCTATCCTCTCTCTGCTTCACTGAACATGGTGACCTAAGAGATAGGAGGCAATGGCAACAAGTTCCTGCAGGCCTGTCTCCTCTGTGACTACTCCACCTTCCTAAGATGAGGAGGTAGATAAAATATTCTGCAAGCAGCTGGGAGAAGTCTAATGATTGCTAGCCCTTGTTCTTTCTCAGGGAACTTCAACTTACCAGATGTCTGCGGAGAATACAATACAGCAGAGGAAACAGTCCAGGAGGTTCCTGGAATGTGTGAAACACAACTTCCTGACACAGCTGGTCAGAGAGCCGACGAGGAAAGGCTCACTGCTAGACCTGTGATTCACAGAGAAGGACTTGTGGATGTTGTGAAGGTTGGAGGCTGTTGTAGACATAGTGATAATGAGATGATAGAGCTTTCAATTCTTGAAAAAGAGGGGTGTCAGCAGAACTGCTGCCTTGAACTTCTGGAGGGCAGACTTTGGCCTGTTTAGAAGACTGATTGACAGTCCCTGTGGAGACAGTGCTGAGGTGCTAAGGCTGGACATACTTAAAGAAGGAACTCATAAAGGCAGAGGAGCAGGCCATCCCCATGTGCCAAAAGATGAACTGGTGCGGAGCAAAACAACCTGGCTAAACAGAGAGCTTTGGCTGGAAGACAAGCGGAAAAGGAAACTCTATGGCCTGTGGAAGAAGGGATGGGCTACTCAGGAAGGCTGCAAGGATGTCGTAAGGATATGTAGGGAGAAAATCAGAAGGGCCATAGCCCAGCTAGAACTTAGTCTGGCCACTGTCTTAAAAGACAGTAAAAAAATATTTCTGTAAATACATTAACAGCAAAAGGAGGAATAAGAGAATCTCCATCCTCTACTGGATGCAGGGGGGAAACATAATGACCCAGAATGAGGAAAGGAATGAGGTACTGAATGCCTTCCTTGTCTCAGTCTTCAATAGTAAGACCAGTTGATCTCTGAGTACCCAACTCCTTGAGCTGGAAGACAAAGACAGGGAGCAAAATAAAGCCCCCATAATCCAAGAGGAAAAGTGACCTACTGCACCGCTTAGATGCACACAAGTCTGTGGGACTGGATGGGATCCACACAAGAGTACTGAGGGAACTGGTGGAAGTGCTCACCAAACCATTTTCCATCATTTATCAGCAGCCCTGGCTAACCAGGGAGGTACTAGTTGACTGGAGGTCAGCAAATGCGATGCCCATCTACCAGAAGAGCTGGAAGGAGAATCCAGGGAACTAGAGGCCTGTCAGTCTAACCTCAGAGCTAGTTATGGAGCAGATGATCTTGCGTGCCATCATCGCATGGCACGTAGAGGACAACCAGGCAATCAGACCCAGTCAGCATGGGTTTATGAAAGGCTGGTCCTGCTTCACTAACCTGATCTCCTTCTATGACAAGGTGACCCACTTAGTGGATGAGGGAAAGGCTGTGGGCTTGGTCTACCTAGACTTTATTAAAGCCTTTGACAGTGTTTTCCACAGCATTCTCCTGGAGAAAGTGGCTGCACATGGCTTGGATGAGTGTACACTTTGCTGGATAAAATACTGGCTGAATGGCCAGGCCCAAAGAGTGGTCGAGAATGGAGTTCAATCCAGTTGGTGGCCGGTAACAAGTGGTATCCCCCAGGGCTCAGTATAGGGGCCTGTTGTCTTTAACATCTTTATCAATGATCTGGATGAGGGGATCGAGTGCACCCTCACTATGTTTGCGCTGTGGTATTTTTAGTGAATCCTTAAGTGTGCTGGAATGATCCGAACTATTCCATTTATATTTGCAGCTGATAGTCTGTAAGGCATAGGCATAATCCTCTGTCACTTTAGCATTCAGGAAAAAAGCACAGTTTAGAGGAAAAGATCGAGAATGATTGATTTCTGGACCATGTGCAAGACTATACAATACAAGTTGGTTTAAGAACCTTGACTTTTAGTAACTGGACAACAGGCTTTGAAAACCAAAAGAAGCTGAAGAGTTGTTTTGCTATTGAAGAAACCGATTGGTTGGTTATACTCTCTGTTAAGAGAGGAAGTAAATCACCGTTAGTATACCTCCTACATTTAACTTTATGGCATACCCTTTTAATTTTGGGCCATTTTTTCTGTAATATGAAGTAAGTTCTTATATTTAAGTGTGGGCTTTGTCTTTTTTTTTTCTTGGGAGTCATTATCAGAGGTAAGAAGATAATAAATGCTTATTAAAGAAAAGGTCTATTGCTTGTTTTCAAATTCTGGATTAATTTAACATACTGAAGGACATTTCATGGAGACAGATTTTTTTTCTTCATGTAGTATCTTGAAATCTGATATGTTTAAATCCTCTTTTATGCAAGTGAACAAAAGTATAACTTATTGGTAAGAGGTTTTTTTATATCCTTGAACCGTGATGGCTAGTGCTGTTGAGGTTTGTGTGACTTCACTTCTATACAATGACTCTGCCAAATCTTGCACTAGCTGTTCTTAGTGTTTAGACATTTCCTCTATATTTGTTTATAATGTGTTCCAGCTTCTGAATATGTGTTCTTATTTTTCTTGGTTTTCTTCTTTTTATCCATTCCCTATTATTTTTCTGATTATTGTGTTGTGTTTCATTATGCTGTAGCTCTTGAAGCAAAGGTTTGTTTCTTCTGTTGATGACGTGAATGGCTTGTAGCTTTGATAGCTCTTGAAGAACATTTTTATGGAGTCAGGATTGTCTTAATTATCTGCTGCAATAAGGGCTGGTACGCTGTGTTATACTACCTGATGCCTCTGTCTCATGAAGTTAATTGGATGGGTGACACATTTTTAGACATGCTGTGTTGTTGGTGCTTGTTTTTTTGACCACCATCAATGATTTGGCACTTCTGTGCAGGCAGAAATTCTGAACAGATTATTGGCAGATGAAAACATAAAAAGTGATACACAGTCTTGCACAGGCGAAGTGCTAGCAAGAAGTAAAATAATTTAAGGGAACGTTAAGTCAAATGGGCAAGTTTTTCTGTGAATGCCAACCTGAATTAAAATTTAACTAATTCACATAGAATTAAAGGTTATAGAGAGGAAAACATAATTTTGTTTTGACTTGGTTTGACTTAGCTGACATAATCTATTGGAATCTAGGGGTAACCTGTGAGATAGCTTACTTGAAAAGTGGTAAAAGGATGATTGCGAAAATTCTTACACAGTTTAATTCTATGGCAATTGTCTTAAAATACAGACTTTTGAGAAATGTGCTATAGGAGTATTGGTGATCTCTCTTTCTCTTAACCTCCACCCCCCTTTTTAAAATGAAAGATGACTTGAGGAGTTATGCAACTTCGGAGATTTCAAAGCTGTTTCTGGGAAAATACACTTGAAGTTAACGTATATAATGCTAATAACGTATATACTAATTGCATACTTCTTGACTATTTTCTATGCTCTGTATTCAGTTGCAAATAAACGTAAACGTAAGTTGGAAACTGATTCTCTGCACCAAGTTCTGCTGATGATTGCTTTTCTTGGAATTTAGCATAGAAAATAATTAGATCTTTCAAGTTTACAGATATAATTCTGCTTTAAAAATGGGTCCTGCTCATTCTTATAGTAGGTATTTTAGTGACTGTAAGAACATCATGTCCTGTTTGTGTGCAGCTGGTTTTGGTCCTAATTGTGAATTACTACAAATTAAATAACTTAGTGGAGAAAATGATATTTATATCCATTAGTTTGACTTGTGTTCACAGTCCACTTAAGATCTTCTCTTCAGAGAGCTTTCACAGATGTTATTTGGGGTAGCAACTCCCCACCCCCTTTATTTTGAACAGATTTCTAATAGGAATTTTGAAGACAAAGTTAAAATTTGTATCTTTCTATTAAAGCTGTTGTGTAGGAACTCAAAATCTTACTGTATTAAAAAGCAGGAGTGTTTTTGTTAGGAGGCACAGATGAAGCACTGATAATTATGATAATTGAAATATTTCCTGTTATGTATCAGCCTTTGGAGAAATAGGAGAAAAATTATGAGGAAAAGATGACGATGTGTATTTGTCTATGTTTTTGCACTACCACTTTTGAATACTGTTTCCATTAGAATTTTTCATAGACTTAAGAATGGGAATTTTAGGGCTGTTGCAATTCAATAATGAGCTCTTCTTTGTACTAAGAGTTTGATTGTTACTGTACCACTGTGGTATGTAGTTACATATTTTCTTAGCTACTATATGTGTAAGATAAATATATGTGCATCAGGACTAATATTCAGCAGTACCAACCTGTAAATGCTGTTGCAGCAGAATTTTTTTCTGAAATGTTCTTTTTATTACTTACAGAATTATTACTTTGTTAGGATTTTTTTTTTTTTTTAGTCCAAGTGGCTGTGCTGTGTCCTAGCTCTCTAAGCAGCTGGGGGACAAGCAAATGTATTTATTATGTTGGAAACTACAGACAGACATATAGAAATGTCCTGGTAGAGTAGGGCCCAGAAAATTTCTTGTTAGTCTGTCAAAATGGTGAATTTCATCAGTGTCTTGAAGAAATGGCAAAAGTGCGTAGCTACTTAACTGTGTAGAAAGTAAAGACCAAAGTTCCAGCTGCGCTAATACTGCAGGTTGTATGTTTGGACATTTAAAGTAATTTGACTTATTAGTCAAATTTGACTTATTAGTTTTATTCACATTTGCCAGGTAGTTGAAGTTATCTCTGTACCCATAAGATGGTATTTTAAAGCTCAGATCTTGAGACACAGCTATATAGCAGACTTCCTCATAGCAGAACACGAACAGCAATGAACTCATTTATTCTGTAGAAATAGTTCTACAATTCTATAATTGTAATACCAAATAATCTAGGCCTATGCAGCATTGTCAGTTACATAAAATTCTAAGATAAAGCATTTCTTCTTTATGAAAGACTCCAGTTATTTGTGTTTTCCAAAAGCGTGTATGTGGAGGTATGCAGCTTGCAGTACTGAGAATTTCTAACAGCTCTGTAGTATATTGCAACAGCTCTTAATGTAGGCCCTTTTCCCTGACTTCTTTGGTTTAACTGGCACAGATACTTCACGTATTTAGTTCTCCATATTTAAAAAGATGTGTTGGAGAAAAATATTCCATTGAGTCACCAAGCACAAACCACCCATGAAGAAAAAAACACTAAAAATGCTTTGTGTAGTGGCTTGTGTATTGAAATTCAAGTTCTTGGTAACATCCCATTTACCAACCTGTTAATAATTTAAAATTAAACTACTTTGGAAGTTCTTCATCCTTTTCAGGACATGATAATTAGTATTCAATAAGATTAAATAGTGCAGATTCGCATTTATAATCTTCATTAGCTACCTGGATGAGACAATGGAATGCACCATCAGCAAGCTTGTTGATGACACCAGATTGTGTGCTGGAGGGCAGGGCTGCTTTTCTGAGAGGCCTTGACAGGCTGGAGGAATGGGCTGCTAAGAACCTCTTTTAGTTTTAGAGTCTGCAAACTGGAACAGAGTAACCCTGTGCAGGGTGGGAACCAATGGCTGGAAAGCGATGTTGCAGCTAAAGGCACTGCTTTCCTGGTGGATATCAAGTTGAATGTTAGTCAACAATGTGCCTTTACTTAGCAAGAATGAAGCGAGTATTGGAGAGGCTTGAGTACTTCTGTCAGTTTGGCATTTATGTGACTGCATCTGAAACTGTCTAGTTTGGTGGTCCCCAGTATAGGAGAGATGCTAACATACTGGAGCAGGTCTAGAGGAAGACTGCCAAGATAATTAGGTGTCAGCAGCACTTTATGTAAAACGAGAAGCTGGAAGAGGTGGATGTCCTGAGTGTTCACAGAAGAGTAGGGGGAGGATCTTGTTTTCAATTAATGCAAGAGTACAGAGAAGACAGAACCAGACTTTTCTTGGAGCGACAGGGCTAGAGGCAACAGAAAAAGTTCCAGCAAGGACATTTCAATTAGACATTAGGAGATGATTTACACTATGAGGGTGATCAAATGCTGGGAAAAGTTGCTGAGAGAGGCTGGGGGGATCTCTCCATCCTTGGAGACAGGAGAATGGTCTTGAGCAGCCTTTGAAGCTTTGGAGATTGTCCTGGGTAGAGGATTGAAGCAGTTGACCTACAGAAATTCCTTCCAGTGTTGAAAGTGCTTCCTCCATATCAGGTGATACAGTTGCATAACCAACCATTTTCTCCCCACTCTGCATACAACTGGTTCTGGTCCAGCCGGAACATGCAGAGCCCTGTGGAGCTTTGTAGAAAAGAACAATATGATTATCTTGGGGAAATTCTACTATATGGCTCAAACCTTGTTTTTTAACCTGACTTATCCATAGTCATAGATTTTAAGTGATTAATTTAGTGGTTTGAATTATCATGTGTCTGCAGTGAAATAGTCTAATCCTCAGTGAGGTATCTTTTTCCAGAGATCTGTATTTTTAAATATTGTGGGGTTGTTCGTTTTTTTTTTCTGTAGTATGACTTTAAAAATCTTTCCTGCGGTGCAGAAGTAGCCTAATTTCTTGTACATCCTTTAAGGCAATGAAATAAATGTGTAACTATAATTTGAATACAGGCTTATTCTGGTTTTGTTTGTTTGTCGAGGTTGGGATTTTTTTGTTTTTTGTTCTTTTATTTTTTTCCCTGAATTCGTAACTCCGGACTTTCTTGTAAGCAAGCTTCCTGAATTTTATATGTATTTACTTAATAAAGGAATAGAAAGTTGATTTCAATTGTCTGGAATGGGAGTTAGGCAGCATTTACTAAATATAAAATACTTTGTTGTTATGTTTAACTGAAAAGGGTTGATTTGAGGGTTTTAGGCTTTGTAACCGTGGATGTTGTTACAATGTAAAATAAGCAAACTGGAATGAAACAGTCACTTAATTTTACTATAAAGGCAAAGTAAAGTGCCAATTGATTTGGTCTTTGTTTCATAGAAATACCTTCTAAGTTCAGTCTCACTGAGTTCAATTCAGAAATCTTGTTGATATATTTTCTGCACATATTTCTATTATATATATGAGTGAGGAATCATTATGGAGAACCAGAGTTTTAAAATCAATCTTTAAGAAGGTGAACACTTAATTTTTTTTTTTTATACTCCCCATCCCCCATTTTAGCTATTTGTATGGTTTTCTAAGAAGTGAATGAGTCAAGTTTCTCCTAAATTAGTCACAAGTCTTAGAAATATACTGAATTGACTTCAGTTTTGTAGGTTGTGGTATCAGGGTAGCCATGACACTAATAACTGTGTCCTTGATTATTTTGCAAATATACAAAGGTTCTCATGAGTGTGAGGGAAGAAATCTTAACCCCCAAAACCATGTGTTTTCTTGGAATAACATCTGTACAAACTACACAATTTCTAGCAAAACCAGACAGTATTTTCTGAGTGTCTTCAGCTCTTCCAAAGTAATAACGACATACAGATCAAAGCAGGCTGGGTTGGTGCTAAATGGAGTTGTTTAAAACAGTTTCTTTTTGAAATCTAAAACCTCAGTATGAACTTGGAAGAAAAAAATTAGGCCCAACCAGCCTACCCGCGGCTTACTGGGAAAATAAATCCTTTCACATTCCTAAAGCCAGACAGCCCACCCTAATCATGCCCTGCTTTAGCTGTTTTATACTTTATATTTCCCAGACTGCCTGGGTCTGCTTGCGCTAACTCTGCTTGAAGATTCCTGTTGCCCTTTCCTGACTGTCCACCCAGCTGCTGTATCTACACAGCTGTAACCGAGAAATGTTATGTAATAATTGTATGTTGTGGCCCCCATTCCCTACAACTGAGGATGCTTCTGTTTCTATTTAAATGTATTGCATTCTTTAAAATGGAAGTGACTTTAAAATTTGTCCACATAGAATCAAAGACCTGAGAGCAGTGGTCCATTTTTAAAATGGATTCAATGGCACATGAGGCTGTAAAATGCAAAGTTTGGGTCTCTCTTTTTTTTTTTTAATACAGTTTCTTTTCTAATTGATTAAGGAAGTAAGATTTCCATGTTACACAGACACATGATTACATCCTGAAAATGAGCAAGCTATTGCATAGGTGGATTACGTGCTTTTTAGAGTGGGTGGTTCTAGCATCCTTGATTCCCGGAACATTCCAGCCTTGTGCCCTACTGCTGCAATACGATATGTTTTCGTACAAACTACTATTTGAAAAGGGAGTCTTTTATGTTTATTTCATCTCTTTATAGAGTTATATTTTTTTGTTACTGTATATTGTTAGTCATGTCTGTTCTTAGGTTCTTCTTCAGAGATGCTGCTTGCTTTTACCGTAATGCAAATACTGTCCCATTTCACTTGTTGTATATTGCTCTTTTCCCCCTTTTGAATCTTTCGCAGAGTAGTTCAATGCAATTAGAACATGCTTCTTGCTATGAAGGATGTTTGTATGAGTACACAGGGTGGCACCGTGGACAGACTTTCACTGCCCCATGCCTGTTGAAATTTTCAGAAGACCTCAAGACTTAGATGCTCTAATGAATAGTTCTGCCCTTTTGATAAAATGTTGTTGTTTCTACATATCTACTAGCAACTGAGAATCTGGTCTATGGGTTGTCATCTAGCAAGTTTTAAATCTATTACAAAACATGATGCAACAGGATATGCAACACTGGAAGGAAGAAAGGGATGATTCTAGTTAAATATCACCCTTTTCCAAAGTTCAAGTGGACAGGGACTACCTTAGACATATTTCTCACTGTCACTTCATTGTCATCCTGCGCCTCCGCCCCCCCGCCCCCAACTGTGTTTGTTGGCACTAACTTTGTGCCAAGTTAGTAGTTTGTTCTCACCAGAGTCTTGCTAGGCCTCCTGCAGCTAAACCAAACACCTTTCACCAGTACCTTCTTGACTCCATCCTGCTTTTTGACTGAGTGGGTGGCAGAGCAGAGCTTAGGTGTCTTTGCCCTCTAGTAAATGCAAGCTCACCTTTGTGTTTTCACTGCCTGTTGGTCAGTGATTTCAGTTGTCTTTCCACCTAGATCTTGCTTGCCTGGAATCAGGCAATCAGATAGCATTTGCTGCTGCTATGTATGATCATCTAGGTTTTTTGCATAATGAGAGTGGAACTGGACCCAGACATGGGTACCATTCGGCTGACATTTTTGGAAAGGGCTATGTTGAAGTTGCTGTATTAATTATTTGTTGGGAGTTTGCATCCTGATATGGTTTGATTCTCCTTTGTATACAGCTCAGTATGGGTGCTTGCAAGCTTGGGTGCAGTTTACAGTGGCCAGTGCTGCCTCTGGTGCTGTGATGCCTGCTCTGTATCTGCAGTATCCTACTCCACCTAGCTACATCCTCCAGTACATGCCTCATCCACCATCTCCTCCTCAGTGTAGTGCCACTCTGAGTTGTAGCTGATAAAATAATGCTGGGCTACGAGAGAAATTTGTTGAAAACTGTTTTGACATTAATGCAGGGGTGCTAGTGTATTCCTGCCTTGCCTCCAGGTCCCAAACAGCTGTGGGCTTTGCACAGTTTGCACATTGCTGGTATTTCTGCTTCTGTCTGCACTTCAGTTTGAACAAACACTGTTTTGAAAGTATTTCCAGTCTTGACACTATGCAGTGGTACAATAATCCTGCCTTACTATCACTGCTGCCATGCTCTGGCCATTTGGACTGTCAACGTCCAGGAAGAAAACCCAAAAGAGGGAACCGATCTGAGTTACAGCTATTCTGCTTATCTGTGCAGTCCCAAAGGCCCATGCACAAAACAAGGGAAACTGTGGGAATACGGATCAAAGACAGAAAGGGCAGGATCAGCTCTTGTGTCGATTAAAACCACTTTAGAAACTACAGTCTACATTTCTCAAACAACATTAGTGTCATAAAAAGATAATGGAGGCAGATTTCCACCTTGCTAAATGCATGCCTCATAATAACTATAAAAATTACTTTATAATTTCTGAAGCTTTCCGGGAAGTCTGATGTAGGTTACACATTGATCTGGGCAGCGATAAGAGGGAGCTAGACCTGTAGGGGGAGAACAACCCAAGACAGGAACAAGAAGTGTAGGGGAAAGAAATGTGTTTGTGTTAAGGTGTGGGGTTATCTTGTTTTGTTTTGGGTTTTTTGGGGGGACCTCTTTTCGCTTCCTCCTTTACAAGCAGAAATAACAATTCTTGAATAAGCACCTGTATGTTACATTGACACTGGAGTATATTTTTCATAAAGTAGTCACCGAGGGATTCGTGAGCATCATAACTCTGTGAGCTGCTGGAACTAGTACAGCTGGTTCCCCCAGCTTATGTCTCATCTACCACTGCTTGCTTTTGCTCCCAGGGATGTATGCAATGAAACTGGCAGTGGCGTTCTTCTAACAAACTCTGTGTTCTTGAAACGTACCCCGGTGGATTTCTGTCTGACTTTCAGGCAGCCAAATACAAGTTCTACTAGTATCCAGCAAATGTTGCATTGATAATTGAACTTTTCCTAGTGGTAGTTCAGACTGGTTAGGAGCAGCCTTACCAGTCACAGTAGAGGAAGGTGAATGCACTTGTCAAGCTGAAGGAGAGACATGGTTACTTGACCGATGACAGTAAGACTGCTCTTTTACATAAGCAGGCTGCATTGCATAGTCTCAGGTGGCCATGTGCTGTCTTTGGCAGGGTATCTGCTGTCACTGTTTTCAGCCAGGTTTGGTAATCATCGAAGTCAAAGTCTCCTCTTATGTGAGGAGGCATGCCTAGCTATGGAGGTAGCAGGAAGGGACGTGTCCTAGTCACAGCAGCACCACCACAGTGGGGAAAGCCCATGTGCAGATGCCCTCTGGGTTTGTGAGCAGTGTTCAGAAGTAGCACTGGCTAAGAACCTCCTGTGCACTGTCACTGACACCTCCCAAGTCAGGAGGATGACCTGGGATCTCTCTAGCTAATGTAGCGGCAAATAAGCGTCATAGAGGACCTAAAAGATACCTTACCTAACCAGAAGTACCAGATCCACTAGCTGTGTTTGCAGCACGGTCAGTCGTTCTTTTCCTATGACTCTGGGAATTGTGTGGAGCAGATGTGGAAGGAACAGTCAGTGATGAACACAGCCCAGGCTGTCTTAACTTCACATTATATATTTTGATACTAGATGAGCTCATGGGCAGGCAGTATTAGAAACAAAGAGGTATGTTGGTGTAATAGATGCTGCTTTTCAAAATACGTGCTTGCTGGCCCAGTAACTGGCTGTAGAAAGAGGTAAGGCAGCAGCTTTCCATTGAAAAAAAAATCCTGCAAAAACTTGGGCAGTACACAGAGATACTTTGTGTACTTGTGTGTGTACTCTTGTTTTAGTGGACATGGCGTGAGATGATCTTGGCTGCTGGATAGAAAGCTAAAGACTTTTGCTGAGTTAGGGGAGTGTTGCTGTATGACCATTACCAATCTGATACTAAGCAGGCTTAAATCTGGTAGCTCAGATGATCTGGTTCTATGACAATTCAGCATAACTTTCAAATTACAATCTAAATCTTTTTATAATGATTCCCTTTTTTAGACTGCAGCTTTCTGTTTTAAAGCATAAAAAGTATTTCCTGACTGGTATGTTAGGCTGTATAATTAATGCTGAATGCTTAAATCTGTTTCTGGGTGCAGGAATTTTCTCCTTCATATTGGGAAGTCCAGTGAAATTTTCCAGATATGTTTTGTCTATTCAAGTGTTTTCTGTGAGGAGGTGGCTTCTTGTTCTTCCCCAGCAAACATAAAGTGGAGAACAGTAATAAGAGTGACAAGGTTTACAGACTACAGGAGAGCGTGGGAACAGGGGAATTGTTGGGAGGGAACTTTTTTTTTCCTTCATATTTCTTTTATTTGCTGTTGCTAAGAAGTAGAGGGGAGTAAGGAGAAGTAAGGTCTGCATATGTGATACCATGAACATTATCAGAGTAGGAGAAAAACCACCCAAGACTGCTTATGCTTTCCTCTATCTTTTGTAGCATCTGGCTCAATCTTTCTTTGGTAATTCAGCATCTCTTAGTAAGACAGATCTTTCATGAGAACATGGGGAGGGAAGTCTAAAATAATTCAGTGTTCTTAAGACAGCATATCACTCCTCCATCTTAATGTAAAAAATATTCTAGATGTGTTTTACAGATTTCCTGCATTCTGGCTGAATCAATTAAGGTGAAAGGAGATTAGCATGAACACCACTCTTTTATCAAGTATCATTTGCCAAAGTGAGATGTATTTACTTGCTGATGAGAGCCAGGGTCTGATTTTGTAGATCTGATCTCAGAACTGTCAGTCTGTTGGAACTTGTGGAAAACTGTGGAGATTCTGTTTTAGGTTATTTTTCTCAATGCAAATATAGGGGTTTTTTAGTACACTATTTAATAATTAAAACTGAAAAAAACCCTGCATTTTGACATGTTTAACCTCTCTCTCTTAGGAACTAACTTGGTGCCAAATTACTGGAGGTGAGTTAACGTGATGCAATTTTTAAAAAAAATCCAAGATGCGCTTGTGGACCAGCCTTTTGTCTGGTCCTGGAATATTAGTTGAACTGATATATTATTACAGTAGAACTGTAATAACAGACCAAATTAGCAGACATGGACAAATGTGATGTCCTGAGGAACAGTGAATATGGCATTGTAAGAGAAAGTCTGGTCTCAAAGTTTGTGAAATCCTATGAAGAAGTCAGGGAAAATGCATTTGATATAATCTGCTTGGATTTTTCGAAGGTCATTTCACGTGATACCTTGCTTAGATACCTTTAATAAAGAGTTCAAACAGGTTTGGGAAAGAGGGAGGGTCCATTGCATGCAGAAGTCACTGGTTAAAAGATAGGAAATGGGTAGAATAAAGTTTTCACAGTGATTGAAGGTTACTGATAGAGTCACAGATAGATCAGTGCTAGGACCTCTGCTGTTTAATGTGAGGATAGAAGATCCAGAAAATATGGTAAGCAGTGAAATGATAGTCTCTAGACAATACGACAAACAGCGTCAACTGCAAAATAATCTTATGAGACACAATGGTAAATAGCCTATGAAACTAAATATAGTTAAAGGTTTACCTCCACGTGGTTGGGAGCTTTTTTTTTTACAAAAAGCTCGTTAGAGTTTTTACTGTCTTGGTCTGCTATAGAAGCCAGATAATTTTCCAGGTTTCTAAATTGAATACCAATTGAACCCATTATCTCCGGAACACAATGGCTCCAAGATTCTTATAATTTTAGGGGGGTTGGACACTGGATGCAAGCAGGAAGAACGCTTATGAGTTCGTAAGAATGATGACAAATTTTGGGTTCAGGACAAGTCAAACACTTAGCTGCTGGACTAAAGAAATTACTTCCCTTAGCAGATCTTTCATTGTCTAATTAAACTTTTAACAACTCTTTCTGTAATACATAGGGCTGGCTGCTACCAGGAGAGATGATGGATTTTATCAATTTCTGAGGTTGCAATGCAGGCAAACGGTTTCTCTGTAGCATGCAGAAGAAGGTAGATAAAACCAAGGAATGCAACTGCTGCAGGTCTTCAGCATCTTTTAAACTTTCTCTGGTGTTACATCTACAGAATTCCCCTGAAGAAGGTATCTGAGATTCTGCCAGAAGTTCATCACCGTCCTGATCCTATGATCAGGATCTTGATCTTTGCAAGGATAGGAGTTACTGTTAATCAAGAATCTTTCATATCTTCGTACCCAAAAGCTTGCTGTCTTTCTGCAAAAAATGATGTATTCTCTCATGAATTGGGGCAGTTGTTTTCTTGCAGAAAATGTTGCTCTACATCTTTGTTTTTTGCTGTTATCAGGTAGCCATTTACCTAGGTCAAACACTTTCTGGTATGATAGTTTCAGATCATCAAATTTGGCTGAGATTGTATCTTGCCCCAGATACCTTTGAACAGCCTTCTTGTCTGCCTCCACTTACCTTTCAGCACAACTGTAGGATGAATCCAAAGAGATATCTTGACGTTGTTTAACCCAAACTCATGGAAGTTGCTGTTAAATTACTGCTTTGAGGACGAAGAAATTTTTATAAAGACTTTGTCTGAAGGAAGAATAATTTGATTATATAGGCTTGTTAGTGAAGTGTGGTAGATGTAGCCTGTGTACTAAACTAATAAAAACATTCCTGGCTTTCTACAACAGTATAGCAGTAATTTAAAATGAAAACCTACTGCAAACTGGTTAGCCCTAATCAGTAAAATGCCATTGGATTTGTTGGAGCACAGATGCTTTTTTATTGTTACGACACATTTCTGCATGAACAGTTTGTTGTTTTCAGGTGTAATAAATTGAAACAGTGGATGCAATAGTGAAATGTTCCAGCGGGCACAAGATGCAAAAATCTGGTGATTTGAATGTTGGAATCTAAAGAATGGGTTTTATATTGAAGTTTTGTGATCTAAGACTGTAACAGACAAATGTAACAGGGCTTTTAAAAGAACAATTTAAAGAAAGGTAGCTCTGTGTTCATTAATTTCTTTGGACATGTGCGCTGGAGTATATGCCAGGCAGGAGTGAGCAGAAACCTCCCAGATGTATAGTCCCAAACTTCTCAGTAATACTATCTGTGGAAAGTACATAGAAAAAGTGAAATTATTAATTATTTTATTTCTGTCAGAGAACATCTTCCTTTACTTCTGGCTCAGATTTTTAATATAAATACTAATTCTAAAGCACATTGTAATGCATGTATTTCTTAAGCTTGGATGTCAGGAAGTGTCTTAATATGAACCATTTGTTTATGCTTCTCTTTGATTCTGAAGGAAGCTTCATCGTCCTGACTGGAGCATTTTGTATTGACAAGTAGCATAGGTACATACTACTTGAGAAAGTTTCAATGGAAGAAAACTCATTGTAAGAGACTTACATGGTCTCGGTCACTTCCTAGAAATAAAACCTGCCAGAATAATGAATGTTTGTTGAGGGCAACCACAATTCACCTAGTTGTGTAGGCTCTTTAATAAGTATGTCCTTCAGTTTAAATGAGTACCTACTAGTTTTGCCTTATTTAGTTTGTATGTCAATGGTGCCTGGAGGATGAAGGTTTGTAGAGTCCTTTCTGTTTGCACTTTCTGTCCATTGACCACCACAAACTGTTTTCCCTTGTTGCCTGCATTTTTCTTGCTCCTGGCAATCCAGCCAGGTTTGCTACCCCTTGCTGCTCTTTTTCCACTACCTTATCTGGTTACCAGCAGGAACAATGAGACCATAGGGGAAATGGTATAGCTGCTCATACTGCCATCTCTGCCTACTTTTAGCATGACTCCTGGATGTGATCTCAGAGAAAGTTCCACTAACCATCAAGCACTGCTATTTTATAATCTCAGTGTCTGTACAGTTACTTGTGGAAGCTTCAAATAAATATCTGAAGATCTTCTTAAAGTCATAAAATTTTATTGATTGGGTAAAACAGAATACCGGTTCTTTAAAATCTTTGTAATATTAAGCCTGTATACTCTGTTCTGTTTCATGCATTTTTGATGCCAAATGGGTCAGATTTTGCAAAATAAGGGACTCTGGTATCTTCTCTTTACTCCATTCCTCACCTTACATAGGAAATTCCATCAACAGTATTCTATAAAGAATAGCAGATATTTGTATTGTATTAGTGTCTGCATCAGTAATTAGGTATGTTGATTATTTTAGTAGGAGACCTGATAGAAGAACTAATAGGAGAACAGGGTGGCCAGCAGGGCACAGGAGGTTATCCTCCCCCTCTGCTGTACTCTGGTGAGACCCCACCTGGAGTACTGAATCCAGTGCTGAGGTCCACAGTACAATAAAGAAATGGTCCTGTTTGATCAGGTCCAGAGGAGGGCCATGAAAATGGTCAGAGAGCTGGAGCTCTCCTGTGAAGAGAGTTGGGATTGCTCAGCCTGGAGTGCATAAGGCTCCAGGGGGAACTTGTTGCAGACTTTCAATATTAAAAAGGGGCTTTACAAGAGCGGCAGAGACTTTTTACCAAAGCCTGTGGGGACAAGACAAGGGGCAATTGTTTTAAACTGGAATAGGGTACATTTGGATTGGACATAAGGAAGAAATTTTTTATGCTGAGTTGGTGAGGCACTGGAACAGGTTGCCTAGAGAAGTTGGAAATGCCCCATGATTAGAAGTGTTCACGATCAGGTTGGATGGAGCTTTGAGTAATGTAATTCTCTGGAAAGTGTCCCTGCCCCTGGTATGAGGGTTGGATGTGATGATCTTTAAAGGTTCCTTCCAACCCAAACCATTCTATCATTAAAGCTCACATTGTTTTGGATTCTTTTTTTTTTAGTAAGTTTTATTCCCTCTCTCTCTTGTTTTCTTTGGCTTCATATTTATTTTGAAGCCAAAAATCATTACCACGCAACAAGGCTATGTTTCATTGTAATTACATTAGAGTCAAGAATAATTTTCATAATTTTCAAACTATAATTAAATTTAGTTCTCCACAGCCTTTATGTAAATGATGAAACAGCTTGTATGCAGTGGGAAAAAGAGCCCAATATTTCAGCAGAGGTGTTCTGGCAAAAGTTAAAAATATTTCTTCAAGTTACGTGTTTGTGTAAATTAATGTTAGTTTAGATCCAGTATATCTTTTGCCATTCCCTGCCAGAGTCAGAATTTTGCCAGTGGGTATATTTAATATTTTGTCAGAATTGCAGCAATTGTAGTTTTGCGGATTTTCTGGCGTACTTAAGGTGCAAGTGATGCTTCTTGTCACTGCAGCTACCTGAATGGCTCATTCTTAGCAGTGATGACTCTTGAGATTCTGGGAACTTAGCATCATGACAAGCAGGATGTGTACTTCTTGGACTAGAAAGAGTTAAATAGTTCCTAAAGTTGTCTCTCAGAAATGTTGTAAAACACTTGTGAAATACTGTGTAGAAAAAGTATTTTGTTGTGGGAATCTGTCTTATTTTAGGCACACAGTTATCTCCCAAATTTTGTGTATAGACCTTAAATGAATGTGTTGCTTTGAAGGAGTGCCGACCAGTTAAATTACCTCTTTGTTAAGGAAATGGATTTGTTCATTAATCTGGAAAAAATCAAGATCTCTTTGAAAGATCAGTGGGGTCACGTTGTCTTTTAGCTTTACAGAGAACAAAAGCAGCACGTAGGGAATGCTTCCAGGAAACAGTAAAAGTATGTGTATGTTTGTTTCTAGTCCGGTACACTTGTGAACATTGTTCGTTATCTTTCTTGACAGTTGAATGTGCTTTTTTCACCTCCCGCTTGAATAGCATAGAAACAGATACTTCTTTCGTGTAAGTAGAGTGCATTTTACGAAGTTCCATCCCATAGGTATTAGTTACAGTGCACCAAGTACAGATGTACTCTTGTCACTCCTCAGAGCATAGTTTGTGCAAGTAAAAATAGGGAACTCTGCATACACTGCGTATTCCTTGAAGCGGTGTGTAAATCTTTTCAATACTTTCTCTATTATTTGGATAATAATAGAGAAATTACAGTAAGTATTGTTTAGTTTATTCAGAACATGCAACCTGTAAACTATCAGCAGTCTATAGATAGAGCACTGACCCTCGCAATAGTGCAGTTAGGAGACAGGAGTCAGTGGTAGGATCCTGAGACGATTGTTTTCCTCTGACGATTTAAAATACAGCATGATATTTTGGGAGATTCTGCACTGAAAAATCTGGATTTGCACAGCTTTTAATTTTATTAAAAATACGCTGCTGTTTATAAAACCAGTAGGTTTCGTGTTGAAATGCACTGACCTCAAGAATTCATTATTTCTAAATGTAACTGTATGCTTTTAGAAAGTGGTGGAACAATGCTTACTGTGTACAGTCTGACTGCAGTTGGCTGACCTTCTGTACTAGATATCCTTTCTTTTTAAAATCCACTATGTAGGCCTCTTGCATATTTACAAGATTCATCAACAGCATGACCCTACCAACTGATACTC
>NW_010430897.1:22387-22844 GCF_000710305.1 Buceros rhinoceros silvestris
AAAAGCTTCCTTGAACTGAGAGACTTCTGCTTCAGGAATATGCTACGGTTTCTAAATGTATAAGGGTTTTTATCAGATTTTACAATGAAGGAGTGTGCTCATGAGCAGCCCTGTGTTGCCACCCGCTTTATTTTTGCTTTTGGTGGATGTGCCTTGGCAGCCAAAAAGTTTTCTTTTCAACTGTTATCAATTTAACACCACTGAAAATGGGGTTGATGTGAAAGCTTTTGGCTGGACACTTTTTACCAGAGGCTGTCCAGCAGATTGGCTTTAAGCTGCAGTGCGGTTTCAAACTTGTTTACCTGAATCTGAACATGGCTTTTAAATTGTGCTAAAATGAGCAGATGTACTTGAAAAATACATCCTGGACTCAGTGAAGGCCAGGGTCAAGATGAGTTGCACCCTATTTAGATTGGTCAGTCAAGCTTCCTGCAGGGCTGTTTGCATTGCTGTCTTC
>NW_010430897.1:22995-31930 GCF_000710305.1 Buceros rhinoceros silvestris
TTCCTGCTTCATGTCCTAGCAGTCCTCTCCAGTACTGCTTGTCTTTACCCTCAGGTTTTCTAAGCAGATCAATCTGACAGGAGCACACAAGTTTCTTTAGACTTTTTGAGCCATGCAGTGTCAGTCTGTTTATCCCATCCGTCCATTATTCTGTAAACCGTTGCCTTGTAACTCTTGGTGGTGGTTTCACTCTCGTCATTTTGTCAATTGAAAACGATTTTGGAGGGGACACATGTTTGTCTTTAACTGAACTGAGCTGGGTTGTTGCTTATCTTATGGTTAAAAAAAGTGTGTTTAAGGTTTTTTTGCCACAAGGCTCTCATCCCAGATGACACATTGAGCATATGTGTGTGAGGCTGTGGTGGGTTAGGGCTGAGCCAGCTGCTAGAAGAATGACAGAGGTTCTCTATTAACCCCTCTCTCTTCCCAAAAGGGAATAAGGGAGAGAGAGACTTCTGGGTTGGGAAAGAGAAGTAAAACTGCTTTAATGAAAATAATAAAATGAAATATATACAAATATATACAAACCCAATATCAAACCCACCTCCCCAATGGCAAACACATCTCCATGACCACTGATGCTGTGGGCAGACACTGGGGAAGGCCCAGACGGGACTCAGCAGCAGATGGGAACTAGATTCGATCCGGGTTCCAGAACTGGATTCAGGAGTGCACGAATTGGCATCAAAGGCCAAATGGGCAGAGTCCTCCTCGAATACCAGCCGTTGAAGAAGAGAGGTTGACCCTTTTGATCCCTCAGCATTAATGGATTAGAGCACCTTGTTGATTGGTGTAGGGTCACCTGTCCTGTCCACTCTTCCCCATCGGTGCAGCCTTAACTTACTACACCCCAATGTGGCACATAGGATCAACAGTGACCTTGGTCTGCACAGGAGCAAGTACAAGCCAGAGCCTTTCTGCACACCAACCCCTGGCAGTAACTGTCAACAGCAAGTGTTACCCCTCCCTGAAGCAGACACTGTCTGCAAAAACACACTGTTACCTTCAGAAAGTGCCATCACTGAGCAGAGACTGAGCTGGAAAGTGAAATCACTGAACAGAATGAGTGCTGTTCTAACTGCAACCAGGGTGGAAAGTAAGGAGAGACCAATCACAGAAGCGTTATGTTACCTGAACAGGATTCTTGTGCTGCCAACATGAGAGACATTGCTCTGGTTAAGAGCATTACAAGACTATGGTTCATATTCTTCAGCTTATCACTGATGGTAACTGTCCTGTGAGTCGTGAGCTGCTGGTACTTCCTTGTATAGGGGCAGGGTGATATTTGTTCACTTTTTGCTTGATAAAAAGGTGGTGCTATCAGCATTGACCTGTGGTAGACAAGTCACTTTTCTATACATTTATTGAACTAACAGTGTTTTATGCACTGTATCAAAAGTGTATTGAGTTACATTAGTCAGTGGAACAGTCTGTAGTGAACTTCTTTTACGAAAGCAAAGAACGTGCTTGAGATTAAAATGCCAGAACTATCAAGCATATCTGTCTTTAGCTTGACATTTTATTAGATTAAGTCGAACATTTCTTTTTGTGCTTGTTCGCCTTCTGATCTAGATAGGGCAATAGTGTCAGTATTACACTAAGACACACACTAAGTACAGATATTTCATATTATTTTAGATTTTGTTAGTCTGCTTAACCAGAGGACTGAAGAGCGAACTCTGGAAGAGTTGTGCTGTATTTTGTGACTGGATCCTAAAAAGACCATCAAGAAAAAAAATCTGTCTTGTATCAGTAAATAAGCAACAGCAAATTAAATCAGATTCTTAAGGCCTTGACAGATGGTTGCATTGGGAACAACTCCAAAGTGTTATCTGGACTTGAGAACTTTGAGGGGGTTTTTGTTAATTTTAAAACAATTTTCAGTGATAACTGATTCTTGTCACTGCTGCAGTTGCCCCTGTTGCATCCCTATTAGTGTGTCAATGCAAAGAAAACCAAAGCCATGCTTAAAACATTTTTTTTCTCTCCACAAAGTGGAGTTGTGAAAGACATGTGTCTGAAAGAAAATACTTCATCGGGATGAAAGTATTTGGGCCTGAGTCAATAAGGCAAAGTCTTAAATTACTGAGTTGAGCAATAACTTTGAGCCTTCTACTTGTGGGTACATAAGCCAGCATAAAAAGTTTGTAACGTAAATTGCTAGACCCTGTCCCACAAACGTATAAATGATGAAATCATTAATTCTCTCACTATTCTACATTATGTTTTATTCAAGTCAGCTCTCATTATTGCTACTTTTCAACCTTCGTATATAAAACAGAGAACATTATATTGGCAATCATTTTACAAAAGGTGAGATGTTGACATATCAGTTTTTTTGGTCTGTTCTCCGAGATGTAAAATGTAACACTGAATTTGATAGTGTCGAGCTCCATTCACAGAGGTTAAGAGTGGCAGAGATGCTTTCATCATTTCCTGTTGGTGCATGCACAGCTTCTGGCACGAACCTTTGAATATTTCAGTGTGTGTTTAAAAAAAAAAAAACACCAAAACAAAAACAAAAAAAAAACCCAAAAAACAAAACAAACAAAAAACCCAACACCCCCGCCCCCCAAACACCAAAACCAATTAATTGGCCATTAATTTAAAAATGACAAATCTTATATCTTTACTGTGAACATGTAAAAAATTAGCTTTAGCCTATCATTTTCTGCTACATCTGAATTATGGATTATCTCTGCCAGCCATGCATGAAGTAGGTACGCACATTTGAGTGTTTCCTTTTTGATTTTGGCCTCTTCATAAAGAGCGTGGTGGTGCTCTTTACTTTGCAGAGAGGGAAGAGGGCAAGGGAGGAAGAGAAGCACTAACGAGAACTTTTTTCTGCTGTGTTTGGTAGAGGACTTAGTATCCTGAGAGTTCTTGAAAATAACATTTGACTTTCTTAATTTGTGTCATTAGTGAAGATTAAAATTACCAACATCATGACTTGACACTTCTAAGTATATCAGGTTACTAGGCTTTCTCCTGAACCATGAAGCTGTTCAAGATTCCCTTCTGCAATAAATTATGATTTATAATGCAGGACAGACCCTTTTAGAAACTCAGTTTTTTAAAATTAGCTGTTTAACTGCAGTATCCAAAGCAAATAATTACCTTTTGAGCTAACTGTGCTTGAAACAGAAGATAGTTTTGGAGTGCAATACAGTATTTTATGCTTTGGGCAAAAGCCAGGTGCTTTTGCAAAACAAGTAGTTTTTTCTTTATTCTTTTTGTAAGCAATTCATTATCACTTATCTTTCCAAGGGTGTAGAAACCATGTAACATACACTAATTTTAGTCACATTTGTGTTCTATTTTAATAATATTAAGATTTATTTATGAGAAGGTATGTAAAGTCTTACTTTTTTGCACTTGGCTCATTTAGCTATTTCACCATAACGTTCTTACAGTTAACACAGAAAACTACTTTTATCAAATAAGTACACTTTTTTTCAAATTGCATTCAAACCTTTTTGCCTTAAGCTGTGGAATTACAGCATTACATTGTAAAATAATGGTTCCAAATGATCATTAGATCCATTGCTGACATTTACTCATTATATAGAAAATAGATTTTTGTGCAAGAAATATATTTCACTTTCTTCTCATAGTTAAACTTGAGTATTTTTTTACTGGTTCTGATAGATTTGCTAAGCAGTACAGTATGTCTCCCTTGCTTTTCTTCATCCCTCAAGATACAGAACGGCTGCTATATGATCACATGCTAGTGCTACATTCAGTGAGAAATTCTGCTTCAGTATTAAAGCAATTCAAATGTAAATTGAGAGGTACATCATCTCATGAAAGACTTATGTGTTTAATACATGATTCCTAAATGAGTGTAGAAGTAGAATGTTTCAAAAATACTTAGCTGATCCCATTTGTACAGTATTTTATCATTCATTATACATTTCTAGAAAGCACCATGGCAGTATTTCAAAAGAGGAATTCCTTCTAAAAACCTATTAAGCCATTGCAATTGTCCTTCCTCAGATGCACTTCAGTGATGATGCCCATGGAAAAATCAATTGTAATTGAGCAGCTGATGCAACCGCTCTCAAAATCTCATTGTTACCTTACTCATGCCTTTCTGTATCCACCCATGTTTAATCTTGTACGCAGTCTTCAAGCTCCAATGAGAGTGGCTGTCTCTTTTTGTTAAAAAAATGTAGAGAACTATGATGTCAGCATTGCTATTAGCAGTGTTGCTAATAATCCCATGGAAGTTTTACTGTTCATTGCCAAAGCAGAGAAGTGTGATGCCACTGACTGAATTTATAAGAATCTTTCTTTAGACTTTGAGGTGGGTTGTGTAACCAGTATTTTGGGGATTTGTGTAAGTTCAAACTGTTATTAGGCAATAGTAGAGTAGTAAATACAGCTGATAATTTTGAATGATATGGTTGATGTTTGGAATTCTGAAATAATACAGGATATAATTAGCAAACATCAAATTTAGTTTTTCCTGTGTTCTTTGGTGTAAAAGGATATGATATTTGTGGTTAAGATAAATGTTATGAGGTTGTGGTAAAGAAGATGATATAGCTCTTCTGTTGTCACAGAACTTGAAAATGCAGTGAGGATGTCTGCTTACTAAACAAATACCTTGTCTTTGTCCTGTAAAATTCTACTCAAGTCTCATTTTATTAAGATAAAAAAACTTGAAAGTTGTCAATTTCATGTTATTATTTTAGTTCCGATGTGATGTTTTTGGTAGGGCACATTAAAAAATAGCCTAAGGATTTTAAATGCTGGGTTTATACAAACAGTGAGGGAAGACCTGTGACACTGACACTGCTCACTGCCTGTGAGAGCCTGGGAGCTGATGAAACTGCTTTAGCAACCCATGTAGCCCACTGGAGCTCTGCAGATTCCTGAGATGTTATGGACTGGCTGGACTTTTTACAGGCCTCCTCCCTGCCACCCATTTCCTCCCCCTTTCATGAGGAAATATATGTATTACATGTCCTTCACCTTCAAAAACATGAAACAAGGTCAAAAGAGTGAACCAAGTTTTCTCTCTCTGAATCATTGCCTGGTTCCAGCATTGACCTTGTTAGCTTGCTGTCCTCTGAGAAAACGTATCAGGTTGAAAGCTCTTAATGGAGAAAAACAACACACAAAGAAGGCAAACTTGGCCCCTTTCAGCCGTTTTCAGATGCAGAAGTTTATTGCATCAGCTCAGATTTTGTCCTTTTTCTCCTTCAGTTGAAGTAGAGGCTTCTTTGGTGGCGGATGTAGTCGGTCTGTTAGCTGAAAGATGAACTGAAGACTGAAAATGGGCAGATCTTGAATATTTTACAGCAGAGCACTCGTGAGCTGCAGCAGCTGTCACATCTTGTTTTCTTTCTGGACTTCCAAACTCAGAGCCAAGTGTTACTGGCAGGGTACAGAGGCAGCTTCTCCCCTGTCTTTCTGCTGGCATGTTTAATGGCTAATTCGGAAAAGAAAACTACAATGTGGCCCGCCAAATTTCCAAAGCGTAAAGGCCTGTCATAGTGCTAAAGATGAAAGACCTTGTGGATACTGCATGAAGGTGAGAGGCATTAGTACAGTTTATCATATCATGTATTTTAAGTAGGGAATTGTTTTCTGGGTTAGTTTTAACCCTGTCTCTTCTTGCATTCTTCCAGAGGTTGGTTTCTTCCTATCACATCGAATATAAGCTGTTTGCTTTCACCTGAAGGGCTTTCATGAACTATCCCCATTCTATCATTTTTCATTTTAGTTTGATAATATGATGATTATAGTTACATTAGCCATTAGCTAAATTTTCAAGACCTCTGTGCTGATTCTTGGCTTTATGGGGAGTCTCTTGTCTCTCTTCAAAGCCACATCATTGCTCTGTTTCATATTCTTTCTTCAAATTCTTCCTTTCTTTTGACTGAGAAGATTTTCATTTGGAGAGTGGCCCTGTTATGCAGATAAGTATTTTACTTTTTTTTTCATTCACCTTTCTGTATCATGTCTGTATCACATACAGACATTTATTGTGCACATAGTCTGTAAGCTGTTTTTATGGAAGCAGATGTCACTGTTCTGTTCTGTGACTTACACAGTATATGCCGTGTATTCCTTAAATTCACAAATGTTATGATGTACATAATAGTTAAAGCAATGTGCCTACATCTTTTATGTTATTAGTTGCTGAAGCCTGTGCTGTCATCTAGTATATTCATACCCCATCAAAAATAAATAAGGTTTGTTCAGTGTGCAGTAGAATTAATGACAATCACAAATTTTGCCTTTTCTGCACTGCAGTAACTTGAGCTTTTTAGTTTTGTAGAGCCACCCCTAGCACAGGTGCTCAGTTCTCCCATGCATGTCCAGCCCCCTGCCTAAATCCATTCAGGTCTCTTCCAACATCTCAACAGTACCACCCTGCCCTGGATTCCTCTCAGACTGCCTTAGAGGAATCCTCCTTGTATGCTCAACCCCTTCTCCATCCCTACCTGGGTTTGTTTAATGTTCCAGTTTTGGCCTAGAGGAAGTGTGTTCTGCAGCTGACACATGCTATCCACGTGCTAATTTCCAGAAATAAGTACATGGCAACTGGTGTGGTTAACTTGTCGTTTCAAATGATGGAGGAAGGTTTTGTACTTCTTCTTAGGTGCACTAGTGAGATCTACATTATTGATTTTTATGAAGGTTTAGGAACGTGATATCTTTCAGGCACTTGTTCTTGTCTAATTTAGTTTATAGTCTTGAGAGCTATTGGTGGTAGATAGGGATGACAGATAATAAAATACCGTAAACAAATCTCATTACCAAACTTTACTGAAAATCATTTGTTCAAGTTATTTTTGAGATCCTAGCTCTTGAAGGTAATACTAACTGCTGGTTGATTGAAAAGAATGTAGAGCTTTTCTTGGTTTTATACAGTCTTTCATTAACTCCTGAAACTATACAATATTTAGAGTAATGCAGCTGTTTCTGTGTTTCTGAAAACACGTTAATCTACAGCTCTGAGAGCTGTGACATTATGATGTGAACATGCGGTGGCTTTCTTGAAGAAAATAATTATATCTACATAGTATCTTCATGTTTATATTTTAAAATATAGAGATGACAGAAAGATACAAAATGCTGCAGAATCCTTAGTGTGATTGAAGAATCTAAGCTTTGGTTTGTGTGTGTAACTAAACATGTGAAGTGTGTCCATATGCTTTTAGATGAGTGCCTGTGTTGTTGTGGTTATGATCATGGTAAACTTCTAGCTGCTTAACACAGTTGCTTGTTAGGTAACTGGTCACAGATGAGAACATGGTCAACATGTTTAGCATATTGAGTCAGCTAATTCAACAGTGTCGTTGTTATCTCGCACAATGACATCAAAAAGTAGGACACAACTCAGAATAAGGATTGCCTCACCAAGGAAAAGTGGATGAAAATGGAGGCCACCAAGGCCACCACTCTCATTCTCAAATGACCCTGAAGGCACCGATGAGATTAGGATAAAAGTGGTCTTTTTCCTTCCCTTCGCAAAATGACCTCTTAGAGGAACTGCAGAGAGGAGACAGTGCAAGACTCCGGCTTAGTAGGATTTCATGAAGAACAGGATCTGAGCAAAGCTATAGTAAGACTGGGATGCAACGTGACACACAAGTTCACAACAGTAGCTGAAAGCAGCTCATGAAAGGACTACTCTGAGGAAACAAAAATATCTCATTGCAGTGCTTCCTCAGGTTTCCCCAAATCCTTTTCACATGAATTGCATCCGCATCCTGATTCCTTTGGATTTTCTGCAGCTTTAGACCCCTTGATTTCGATTTCTTCTTTCTGGAAGACTCTCTGGGCACCAATAACTGTGCTGGAGAGCCAGTGTAGAAATAGAAGCTTTGAGATAGTCCCAACAAGTTGAATATAAGGTCCTGTACACAAAGCAGCTTCTGCACTGCATGATTTTATGTGCCCAACATAATAAATCTAAATTTCCTAACCTCCTGTGCCTGGCATATTTGGATCCCCGTGTGTGCTTTGTGAGGTGAAAGGTCCTACATGGAGCAGTCTGGATGGGATGACTCATGCACAAAAGGGACTTCCCAGAAGGTTCACTGTGCTACCAGCTGCAGGCTGGTGCTGAGTCCCCTGTCTGTCCCTCTGACATAAACTAACACGTGCTCTCTTTCTGACTACACAACCTGATAAGCTTCTCTAGTCCCGCCTCATAAGCGGAGATGCTCTGTCTGCCCTGTCTTTATGCAACTCAATCTGCTGGTCCCCTCCATCAGATAAAGGTGAGAGGCAGGGGAGCACAGCAGCTGGAAAGTACTTTGAAGAACTTGGCAGGTGCAATTGGTTTGTGCCAGTATAATGCCTGGCATTGTGTAGACCCATTCATTGTTGATCTTGATGTGTCGTGTTAAAAATGGGGTTAGGTGTTTGAAAGTTCTGCTTAGCAGAAGTGTTAAGATGGGGCCATGGTAGTTCCTATGTTCATGTTCATTTGTCTTGCCAGCACAGAAGGGTGCTGTTTACACCCACCTACACAAGCACAGGTGCTTCAAGCACATTTTTACATGATGATCTTTAAGTAAAAGTTAAACATATCTGCTTTCTTGCATGCTTTTGAAGAATTTTACCTCCTTGTTGAGGAATTTTGCTTTGATTCTACTGTGTTTTCAAATAATTTCTAATTCACTTCTTGTTCATGGAAATTTAGTGTTTATCCTTGTTTTCTAATACAGGTGAATATTGGCCTTTTTTTTTTTTATTTCCTGTATGTTCAAAGATTGTAGGTAATGAAGATACTTGCACAGGGCGATGGCACAATGTACCAGGAAAGTAATCTATGAAGAAATTGGGAATTTGTGTGTATTTACCTAGAAAGCCTTCAGCATGAAGTTCGTGAGTAGAGTTCACAGGCCCTATGGACTTCTTCACATGCCTGCTTGTGGTGCTGTAGCTCTGGGTGAATTCATCTAGGAAAGAG